>NW_010230256.1:0-22187 GCF_000690775.1 Eurypyga helias | reverse complement strand
TTTTTTTTTTTTTTTTTTTTTTTTTTTTTTTGGTTGGTTTTTGTTTTATTTTCTCCCATGAGTCCCAGCTTTGATTTCACTTTTGGTAATGAAATATAAAAATTACAGATAGAGATATTAGACAGGTAGCATTTGCCAGTAGATGAGTCAAGTAAAGTGAATTTGGAAGCATGGCCCATCTGTTGCTGCTGCCTTTGATCTCCATGAAGCAGCAAATGAGTTTCTTTACTTTCACATCTGCACTATGTTCTGAGCAAGGCCACAAGCTCAGGCTCAAGCTCAAAATTCACCAATATGTGTAGTTCTGAGTTTCATGTTTATGGTCGTATTGGGTTGGTGGTTGGATTAGATGATCTTATAGGTCTTTTCCAACCTGTTTGATTTTGTGCTGTGGTGGTCTGGGCTTTTTTTTTTTTTTTTCAATGGACCACCATACCCTTCTTCCATGGTTTAAACCCACCTTTCAGGAGTATACCTGCTGTGGCATAGAGGCATCCACAGCCACAGTCACTTTGAGATGCTCCTCTTCCAGCATGACCTTATCCATGGGCCATCATGCCTTCAGAGGTGTGCCTGCTCTAGCATGGCCTTACCCACAGCCACAGTCCCTCCAGAAGCAAACCTGTTCTAACGTGGCCTTACCCATGGCTGCAGTCCTTCCAGGGGTGTACCTGCTGTGTCGTGAGCTTATCCATGGCCACAGGCTTTGAGGTGCTCCAGCATGACCTCATTCACAGCCACTGATGCTTCAAGGTGTACCTGCTGCAGCATGCACTTATCCACAGCCACAAATGCTTTGATTGTACCTTCTCCAGTGTGGACGTATCCTTGGGCCACCATCCCTTCAGCAAAAGAAAAGACAAATGAAAATGCAAACAGGTATGAAAGAACAGCTAAGCAAATCAATGAATTTTACTAATTCAAGATTCAAAGTGAGCTGCAAAGATAACTCTAGTGAGCTCATGACAATGTGGTGATCAGCAGAGTTTGGGAAAGCTTTTCTATGCTTTAATGCATGAAAGTTAACCATAATATCAATTAGGCTTCAGTTGCACTGAACTTTTATGAGAGGCTTTTATTGTATCCAGTGTTGACCTTATGATCTCCTTAGATGTGTAGACTCACTTGTGGCTTCTTGCCACTATCTTCATTTAATGTTACTCATGTATTTGATTGATCTTGAGGTCTATGGAAATTCGCACAGTAAGTGTGGTGTAAATAAAAAGAGAGCACTCTCACAACTCTTATTGTTGTGGCCTCCTCTGGACTCGCTCCAACTAGTTGATATCCTTATGTTGAGGGCTCCATAGATGGACACAGAACTACAAGTGGGGTCTCATGAGAGCAGAGTAGATGAGGAGAATCACCTCCCTTGACCTGCTCGTCACACTTCTGATGCAGCCCAGCATGTGGTTGGCTTTCTGGGCTGTGAGTACACATTGCCAGCTCAAGTTGACCTCATCAACCAACACCCCCAAGTCTTTCTCCTCAGGTCTGGCCGCAATCCACTGTCTGCCCAGCCTGTATTTGTGCTTGGGGTTGCCCCAACCCATGTGCAGGACCTTGCATGAGGTTCACATGGGCCCAATTCTCAAGCTTGTACAGGTCTCTCTGGATGGAATCCCTTTCCTCCAGCATTTTGACTGCACCACACAACTTGGTGTCATTGGCAGACTTGCTGAGGGTGCATTCAATGCCACTGTCCATGTCTCCCACAAAGATTTTGAACATCACCAGTCCCAATACTGACCACTGAGGAACACCACTCATAACTGGTCTCCACTTGGATTTCAAAACCATGGACTAATCCAGGTTGTTTCAAGCTACAAAAGCAATGCACAAGGCAATACTGACTGAAATTACAACCCAACGTCACATGGCTTGTCATTCCACACCATACCATGGCCGCAAGTTTGGCCACAGTTCAGTATTGATACCTGTGATACAGTAACACTTAAAATCTATAAAGTTATAGAATTTTTAGTCATTATAAAGAAATGTTTTTCTCCACTTTGTACTAGGTGGATTAAGAGACATTGAGGATAGCAGGGTCACTAAGGTTAATTATATTTTATATATTTTTACTGAAGGAAATTTAATTTGGGGTTACCTAGAGGAAGAAGAAAGGACAACAATCAGTCAAGCAGCATAGCTAAAATTATTTAGCTTTTTGTTCTGCATACTGAAAGCTTAGTCGATCTGTGAGAAATCACATTTCTCTGTGACCCAAAGGACATCATAGAGACAACTATCAGGCTAGCTCCAAGGACAGCAAGGATAAAGGAGGAAAGCATCTAGAATAGCAGGAATTTTAACTGTATGATGATTTCTGATGTTGCTTTTGTCCAGATACATTCAATAAGTATAAATATTGAAATAAGATATGCGAGGAAGAGAAGAAAAGAGAATGGAGAAGGCATAGTTTATTTACAACAGCTGCAGAAATGTAATTTTCTTTACATTTAAATAATTGAACAATGTCTTTTGCCATGAGTGAAAGCAGAGAAAGGATGCACATAGCCACCTTCATCTGTACTAAAGAGTTAACATTGTCAGAGTTAATTTTGTGCTTTCTAGATTGCAGAGATGTAAAGGCAGAGCTGGGAAGGACAGATAATTTCTATGCCAAATTAAGGATGACTCTAAAACCTAGTGACCTTTAAATGGGATGTGAAAATCAAGAATAATTGAGTGGCATGTCTGCTAATTATTTAAAGGAATTAATAATTCAGAACTAACTCTGACCTGGTCTACAACTCAAGGGGCATATATCCAATTTTGAGAATCCATCATCTGCCTTGTGACCTCTACTTGAGGTTTTCTAAGTTCAGCCTAAGATATATGGGATAAATTATAGTACTGGAAAATATGGCAAGATTCAACTTGTAATTGTTCCTATAAGACAGAGACGCTCAGGGCTGTCACTGCACCAGTAGACATCAAGCTGGGCTTCGGAAATACCCTGACCACAGAATGATGGGGTTGTTGGACAGCTTGGGGACACATCCTAGTGACTGCCCATCATTGCAGTTTGCTGGGTAATGCTGGTCCAGATTTCTGCAAAATACATCATTGTGTATTCATTAAAATTGCAAAACATCTACAAGTCTAAAGCTATCTACTGATCACATGTGACAAAAAGTCTGAAGAATAAACTGCTTGTGTGTCTCAAACAGAATTTTTCATGCCTGTTAACGTAGTGGATCCCCCCAGGGGACCATATGAAGTAACATGTCTACTCCAGGGAGGTGGTAGGTTGCAGAGAAGTAACATGACATCAAGCGGTGTACAAAACTCAATAATGTGATTTGATCCCTGTACCCAAAGCACAAAAAATCAATAGGCACACTGTATAGAAAAGTTACAAGTCTCTTTCATCTAATACTAGTAAACCTTACTCTCTATGAAAGCTAAAGAACACACAGCACCAGAGAGCTCTAATGAATAATTGCAAAGTGTGGATCTGTCTTTTGTTATCAGCTACTGTCACAGAGGACTGTATGTTTTTTTTTTTCTCTCTCCAAGGCCCAGAAGTCATATTTCAGTTTCGAATTTCTTTTATCTTTAAGCTTCCAAGTAGATATATTTGATTCATAAATTCATTCAGAAAAGACTTTTGTTGGCTCATGCTTCAGTAGCAGTATGTGTTATTCATTCAGTAGGAACAAATAGTTCTCATAGAGTGAAATTCAGTAAGTCTCCATAAGGACTTTACAGAAAAATATTGAAGTTAGACTGAGGAATTGTTGGACCTGAGGTGGGATTAGTCTGCCTCTGCTCATATACAGCATTTTGTTGCTCTAAACTCTACATGCATGCACTAGATGTGAAACAAGCAAAAGAACATTAAAGAGAAGAGAACTGGCAGAAATAAATCTGTTGTAATGAGATTCACAACTGTTGTATGACTATGCCACCAGGGACGTATTGCTGTGTTATTGCTGCCCTCTATCCTCTCTCTGGTTATGAATGAGAGATTAGGGTTTTTTTTATAAAAGATAGGTTAGATTTGCTGATAAACCTCTCTAATCCATCCTTCTGAACAAGTTCCAAGGTATTTTTTATTAGCGAATTAAAATCATTAAAAGCTATTGAGGATGGAAGCCAGCACTAGGAGTAGGGCAAGCAGGGAGTTGTCTTTTATTTGTTGCATTATGCCCATACCATGGGCAGGTCAGATAAAGGCATTTAAATGCTTTTCCTTTATCGCAGAGAAGATGTCCCCAAAACTCCCACCTCCCAGGTTTTGCCAAATCCCTGCGATATGCAGCTCAAGTGTGAGTTAAGACATTACATATCAACACAAGAACAATTCCACTTTTTGGAATGACTGAAGCACACGTCCTTGGGTAAGGATAGGGCAAACCAATTTTACAGCTGATTAGTAGGAAATGCTGCCTGTGGGAGGTGTGCTGACTGAAGAAACACAATTATGTAGTGAGAACAGATCTCTTCTTAACTGAAATCTCCTATTTTGCAAATAAGACTTTTTTATCATAGCAGATGTAGACAACCATTTATCCCCTTCTCCTTGAAGATTATCAAAACCAACAACTGAATTGCACACCTTAGCTTCCCCCACTCACTCACACATTTCCATTTTCTCCCTTCCCATGTGCTTCTTATTTTGTTTATTCCCATTTTTTAATATATATATATATCTTTGACATTATGTATTGGTCTTAAAAACATTACTGTGAGATGGACTTAATGTCCCAAAAGTGGTTTCTACTGTTTATTAAAGAACTTATTTTTCCCCTTGAAAAGAATATTAAGCATATTTTGATGCAAGCATAATATTGACAAGTGAGATTTTTTTGCCCAGATAACCAAGAGGAAAACATTCCCTCAGATCTCCTGGCCTCTCTAGAATAGTTTTGAAACATGGAACATACTGGGACTCAAAAATTATATTGTGAAATTTGGCATTTTTCCACCAAAGGAAAAAAAACACCCAACAACGACATCACTATATAGACATAATCTGTGTTTTTAAACGTCATAGGGATATCTCTTTCCTTTGGATTTCTTCTACCTTGTCCTTAACATGTACCCAGAGAGAATTACACCACATATTACAACATGGTGATATTGGTTCCTAAAATGAGATGTTCCCATTCCTTCTAATGTAGTATGGATATTTCTCAATGAACTATTAATATCGAAGGTCCAAGTAGAACATATGAGGTGGAACTCATTGAAGTGAGTGTATCTGAGCTATGTATTCAGATTCTGCAAACCAAAGAAGCTTTTGCAGCATTGGATGCACTTGGTTTCCCTTTCTTTCTGGTCCAAAGATTCATAGCAGCAGTGGACAAAAATTGACAACAGTCACTGTTTTAAATGGAAACATATTTAGAACAATTGAGAGCTCTGTCCAAACTGCCAACATGCAGTTCTAGAACATGCATTTACTCTAGAACATATCATTAGGCAGTTATCTCTTCAATGATGGGGTGAAAAAAATTCATATACATATTGGCACTGAACGAACACCATGGAGTCTCTTTGATTTTAGAGTATGTATATAGGGCTTGAGAAAACTTCTATTTATTAGTTCAGTGCAGCAGAGTTACTGAAAGGTTATATTTTATTTACTAATTTGAATTTTTAGTGTCAGTTAAAATAATTTTTTTTGAAAAAATGTTATTCTGAATGTAGATGTAGTTGAACAACCCCTGGAGAAGTAATGGCTGAGAAAGGCAATCCTTAAAGGACTTCATTTTTCAGGTAGCAAAATACGTTCAAATATTAAAATTGCCACAATCATAATGAACATGACATAATGTTTTAATGAAGGGGAAAAAATGAATAACTGTGCTACAAAATACTGTTCCGATAAGATGGATATTGCTGATATTGTCAAGGGGTTTTTTTTATATTAGTGATCTCCTTCTCTTCTTTTATTAGTACAAAATAAATAGTGGTTTAAAATGACAGATGCTCTCATATATATATATTAGTGTTTCATATAAGTGTTTCCTATAAGTGACATAGTTTCATATAGTGTTCATATAGTGTTTCATATAAGACAGCATCAAGTTAAAAGGAATAAACAATTTTGGTCTAATTTCTTGAAGGAGGCTGCAAAAGGAGGTGACTGGTGTACTTAAAGATTCAAGGACAAACTCTTGGAGTTCCGTTTCAAAATGTGTCTCTTACACAGATGTTGCATGTTAACACTGGTAAGTCTTTTTCTTTCGGAATTTCTTCTCTTTCTGCATTTATTATGTGAAAAGAACATTTTTTTCCTCTACTGCTTGTCCTTATGGTCTATAAATTTATTATGCCAGGGCTTTCTCTAACCATGCAAGTTCAATATTTAAGATAACAGTGTTAATAAGTACAATTATGTGCACACATTCAACTTTGCAACAGGAACATTTTTCAGGTTGTGAATATCAGCATTCAAAGTCAACGTTTGGCAGTATAATTTTGTTCTTTATGTATGCATGTATAATAATTTGTCTTTAGCATATGATCTTTCTTGAATCATGGGAATCATCTTCAAACAATCTGACTAATGAGTATAATTCCTGCACCACAATGCATTTAACAACATTGTTGAGAACAGGGGCCAGGAAAGCTATGAGATCTTGAAATAAGATTGCATTGAGGGCATTTTATCTGGCCAGATTAAGCATGGGTCTAAATGAGTACATCCTATGCTCAGCTTAAAGTAAATCGAGGGAAACATGCTCTTAAATTGCAATCATCCTTTCCCAAAAACAGATGTTTATAATAGCACTCCAAAAATTTCTGTAACTCTCTTTTTGAAAAGAAAACTTTACTGACAAGTTCAAATGTAAATGTTTCTACTGTATGGGTTTTGGCCAGGTGAGTGTTATTCCAAATGGCAACTGCAGGCCTGTGTCAGTGGACAAAGCAAAAAATGTTTTGAATTCTCGGATAATCTTCATGTGTTCCAAGTCAATGGCATAACAGAAAAATGCAAGGACCCTTTCACTCTCATTGGCTTTGGATCAGGCCTTCGTTAGAATGAGTCAGCTACTCTTGAGTCAGCCCCGATCCTTACATTATTAAGACATAATAATACAGCATTTAATTGTAAAGCCTGTAAAAAATTGCACATAAGGATTGTGCAGCTGAGCAGCTTGCTGGAAACTAAAGATGCAATCTTTGGTAGGCAAGTACAAAAAATAAGCATCATACTGCAGATTATTCAAAAAAGTCTGGGCTAAATTTTTACATAAGTACATTTTTTGCAATAGTAATTATAAAATAATTATTCTCTAGACCTGAGGCTTTGCCATGTACACTGAAAAGAGATTTTTCTCTCCTTTGTAAAAATTAAAAGCATCTCTGAAGTTCAACAAAAATAATGGTAAATCTAAATTTAACTGCAGATCTAGAAACAGTTATAAACAACTTCATTTTAATGGTAAATTTAAACTAAGTTGGGGCTAATCATAAATGTGTTTGGATAAAAAAAAAAGATTTAAAATATTTTTGCTAAGAAAAGACAAAATATTACTCAAACAAACCAAACCAAAACAAAAAGTTAAAAGACCTACCGTTGCAGACTAGAAAATGTGATCTGGAGGGAAAAGTGAGAGGGATATCATCTAGGTCATAATATTAATCTAGATAATGGAGAATTAAAAAAGTTAAAAGAGGAACCTTGAATGTGATCTATACTTAATTCAAAACCATTGGAGCAAGTGAAGTGCATGGGTAATGTAGCAGTAATGATGTCTGGAATGTGCAAAGACACTAATTGCAGTATTCTTTGCTAATTAAAGAACCTATAATTATAGTACAAGGATGTTGAAAACTATCTTGTTACAGCACTAAGACAATGTCATGTAAATTATTTCTTCCAAGCACACGAAGGTGGGGCTTCATTTCCACATGCACCAATCATGGATGTCAGGCCCTTTACTAATTAAATAAACAGACATACAAGCTGGTGATCAAATGAATTTATACAGAGGAAGACAAGAACAGATTTTGTTGCTTCTCCATTGCCTTGTGATTACTATGCCATTTGAACTGAAAGAGCAACCCTGCTGTCTCAGACTCACAGATACATGTCTGTAGGATTTTCTTCGTGTTCTATGTGCAACACACATTTACATCTGAATTGCTGTAGAAAAAGGGTCAGAAACTTGTACCAGACCTTGTGATTTTTTATACATTTTCTCACTGTTTGTTCTTCAAGTCCCTTTTCTTCACACAGTGATCCATGTCTCCTTTGTAATTTTCAGCTGTTTCCATCTATGTTGCTGGAATTAAATCAGCATAATATACTATTGTTATTCATAGAATCATAGAATCAAGTTCAGCCATTAACCTAACACTGCCAAGTCCACCACTAAACCATGTCCATCAGCACCTTGTCCACACATCTCTTAAAAACCCCTAGGGATGGTAACTCTACCACCACCCTGGGCAGCCCCTTCCAATGCCTGATAACCCTTTCAGTGAAGAAATTTTCCTTAATATCCAATCTAAACCTCCCCTAGTACAGCTTGAGGCCATTTCCTCTTGTCCCATCACTTGTCACTTGGGAGAAGAGACCAACCCCCACCCCTCTGCACCCTCCTTTCAGGGAGCTGTAGAGAGCAACAAGGTCTCCCCTCAGCCTCCTCTTCTCCAGGCTGAACACCCCCAGCTCCCTCAGCTGCTCCTCACAGGACTTGTGCTCCAGACCCTTCCCCAGCTCCACTGACCTTCTCTGGACACGCTCCAGCACCTCAATGTCTTTCTTGTCGTGAGGGGCCAACAACTGAACCCAGGATTCAAGGTGCGGCCTCACCAGTGCCCAGTACAGGGGGCCAATCCCTTCCCTGGTCCTGCTGGCCACACTGTTCCTGATGCAGGCCAGGATGCCATTGGACTTCCTGGCCACCTGGGCACACTGCTGGCTCATCTTAAGCTGGCTGTTGACCAACATCCCCAGGTCCTTTTCTGCCAGGCGGCTTTCCAGCCACTTGTCCCAAAGGGCGTAGCGTTGCATGGGGTTCTTGTGGACCAAGTGCAGTACTCATTTCTAGTATAAGCAGAATCATCTAGAAAATCTGTCTGGCAAAAAAGTTATCATTCTTACTTTCACATGAGGCTCTGTGTTTAGATCAGTATATTGAATGTATGTGATTGACATGGGATATGCATACATCACTTGTAATTGGTTGATGGAGGCCAGATGATGTAAAGGTCACTTGTGGGACATAATGTCATTCTATCCCTTGAACTGAGTAACAAACAATTATCTCCATGCTAGGATTTAATTGGATTGATATCTAGTGTTCTGGCACTGATAGCTGCCGCCAGGATGAATATGTTTTGATATATGTAATTACATGCCATCATGAGATTGTTGGTGTTTAATGTCAGCCCTCCAGAAGTGCTACCCAGAAAAAGAAATAAAGGCAGACATTAGTGTTCAGGCCCGAAAAAATAATGATGACCCTGGAGCCTTTGGTAAAAATGTTTTTTTGAACTACCTCAGGGCAATGGTCATGTAGATTTAAAAGTTGTCTGTTATTCAGAGTTTGATTAGGTCTTCATTAGTTATATTAGTAATCTCAGTAGAAAACACCTAACTCCATTTGAAAAAGGTGTCAGAGGAACTAAAAAGAAGCAAATGAGAACTTAATTGGACACATGAGAGTCACTTATAAGCTTAGCAATGAAAGAAAGATAATCATATCCAGCAAGAGAAATGTCTGTCTCCAGAGTTTTCATGAGATAGACTGTAGCAATGGTGGGTATCATCAACTAATGATGGGCAGCCACAGTGCAGTTAGAAGTTGATTACCTTGGTCAGGAATGTAACCTGCATCACAGATAAATCACTCTCAGTCTTTTAAACAAATCGATCTAGAGACTTAATTTTTGAAAAAACTGATCATCTTGGATGTGGTATCCTGAGAAACATTTGCGCATGTGATCCTTCCAGGTCAGGCTTGTTTACTTTGTAATTCTGTTGTCCTGAGAAGAACATACTTTGTCTTATGCTTTAGTATCTGGCATTTCCTGAGTGCAAGCTTTCACTTTGCTGGTGGTGGAAACACAAGATATGCCCAGTAAACTGTTGTGTGCACAACTTCCAGGAGCTGTCTTGTCCTCCCATACTATACGCTTTCTTCTCTGTTGTACGAGACAGCCACGACAGCAGATCCCTACCACTTTTTTTTTTTTTTCTTCATATTCAGGAAAACACATTTGGCTGTAGGGATTACAATTACTGCTGGCACTGCTATTCTACTCTGGTGTAATCCCATGAATCAGATTTGGCTTCCAGTTACCAAATAGACACAGAGTGTTAAAGTCTTTTATTATCATGTCCTACATTTCCACTTCAGTTGAGAATGTGTTCATGCAACAGTTTACTGTTTCTTTTCGTAACTTAAACATATGGAACTACTTGTGTTCGTCACTGTATTCTCTAATCCTTCCATTTGTTCTCAAGGCCATTCTCTGGGCTCTCTCAGTTTTTCAGTATTTTTTCAGCTGAAGATTGAAAACTAGATTAAAACTAGAATTCTAGAAACTTTCTTCTTAATAGAAGCCGAAGGTATTATCATGTCTGTCTTTTCAATTTGCCTTTTTTGTAAACCCAAAGTTTACATGAACCTGTTTGATTACTGGAAGTTCATGCTTATCTGATGATTTGAAACGATCCTTAATTCCTTTTTAGAACTAACCTTCTCAGGGCCAGATTTACTTCTCCTGTGGCAATAGCTAACAACCATGTAACAAGTGCCTCTACATCTGGCTGTGTTAAAATGTGCTTGCTTACCCACTGATGCAAGTATTTCTGTAGAAGTGACTTGTCTCTTCGCTATTTATCTTTTCACTTGAAATCTCTCCTATCAGAGTTCAAACTCTACTCTTAATCATCTTAGACTTATAGAGTTAGATCATTGTCCTAGGTCACAGGTAATGGTACAATGTACAGGCAAGAAATGGTATATCTGGAACACAAATAAATATGCACCCACTATGGATGAGTCCTCTTTCACTCTCACCGTATGAAACATGAGGAATAATCAATATTCCATGCTTTTGTTTATATCTTAACCATACGTTACCAAGTCAAATGTCTAATCACAGTCTATTACAGTGCTGCCATTTTCTTCATCAGCTAAACTTTTTCCTTCTGTTAGTCAAGATACAAAGTTAGCTTGACAACTTTTTTTAATGATGAGGGATGTTAAGTGTTTTATCTGTCTTCAGTTGTTTATTAATTGAACCCCTTTTCAGCTGCTCCATTATTTTGTCCAGGATCAGTATCAGGCTAGCAAGAATAGGACCTGAGTCCTTTATCCTTTTTTAAAATATTGGTACCTTCAATTCTTTCCAGTCTACAACTCCATCACCATGTTAATAAAAATCTATCTTCTAGTAATATTCTTTTATACCACTATTTGATAAATCATAGAAGAAAGACACTGAAGCACATGGCACTACTGGAATAAGTGCAAAAAGTTACATAGAAAATAAAAAAAAGATTTTTCTTAGAGTAAGCCCTGTACCTTTTATAAAAGTGAAACAGAGTGAACTGTATGTTCCATGCTACCAATTTCTGTTGCAAGTGGGATCATGAAGAAGACATCAATTTTTTGTAAACACTCAAAAAAAGTCAAGATTTCTGTTATGCTAAGATGTCAAATGAATCATTGTACAACACAAACAATGAACAAATAAAAAGAGAAGAGTTAGGTGATGAAAACCACTTACAGACAAACAATTAGACTGAATTATGGTCCAATTAAATGTTTGAGCTCTTACAAATCACGAATACTTTTAAAAAGAGACAAATGGCATTTGTGCATCCTTTTCAAATGAAAAAACAAAACAAAGTTTTTCAAAGAAATTTATAATGAGCACTTTGCACAACACTAATCAAACTCACCATGAGTAAATCCATTTATGTTAGTCAGTAAGCACTCTGAGCCAAGAAAGCTGATAAAACATGCCTCATTATTTGTTTGTATTCTAATTAATCATCATTGTGTGACAACCCTATTGGCATAACATAACATTCTGTGCTATCTGTCTTCTTGAGCTTCTTGAAGCTATCAGTCTTCAATGGAATGGCAGGAGTAAATTTTGGCTCCTTTTAGTATTGGAGATGAACAACTATCGGTTGACCTAAGTCTCTGAAATACATGATCTACCTCAGGCTGATGATGGTATTGAGGGTATATGTAACTTGACATGCTGTAGAGAGAAAATTACTTTCAGTGCTCTATAACCTACTCTTATTTTTTTATGTATAAGAAGCAAGGATAGTCACATATTCAATGGTTTTAAAAAAATTACTGTACACTGTAACTCCTAGGAATTAGCATACCTAAATCAGGCAGCAGATGTCCTGGACATTTTTCAGACATCATTTAATCTTCAACATGTTTATTCAGGATTCTGTTGTCCACAGTATTATAGCAGGAGTTCTAATATTTTATGATAAAAATAAACAAATCTTAGAAGACACACTGTTTTACTACCATTTGAAACTACAGTATAGTTCAGATTATTATTTCTAAAGAAAAGGTGGCCCTTCAAATCTATAATTAGTTAGCACTTTAATTTTTGTTCGTATCTTTTTAATTTGCTTTTTAGAATGAGATTAACACAGCAAACACAGGAATTATAATATGCAATTAACAATTATATTCGTAGTTGAAGAAGTTTCAAGGTTCTGAGATGATTGGTTTGGCATATACATACAGATTAGCCCCCAGAAGTTATTTGCAGTAAGGTTTGGTTGGTATGAGTAAGAGAAGTAGTCAGAAAAACATATTACTGTCCAGAAAATACAGACATTTAAACAGATCTCTCTGGTTTGCACCATCAAAGAACTTGTTCTGCTAGTAATGGTATCTGTGTGCATAAGGTTCATGTTTTTTCTAGACTGTTTATAGTGAGACAAGGTGTTCTCATCCATTTTTAGATATTCGAAAAAAAAATCCCTCAAGGGGACAAGAAAGAATTATGAATTCAAGTTGTGTAATTATACATAATCGCTTTGACTCCAAGTTATGTACACTGATTCACACTGGCTCAAGACCTACCCACTAATGTCTAATGCAGACCCTGAAGACTTTTTTTTTTTTAGTAGTATTTACCACTATTTTAAGATGTATTCATGAACTTAAATGTTTATTAAAATTGTTTATTAATAATAGTTAAAGCTAGCTACACTATGGGAGATAGCTTTGATATTTTTAATCCACAATTCTACTGAACAGTTATCCTAAATTGCCTCTTCTTAGTCCATGTTTTGTATATTCTTGACAATGTAATGACATTTGGGCTGACAATGCGTATCTGAGTTTTTCTGTCCTCTTTATATTGTACGTCTTCCACTCATTGCTCACTTATTTCTTATAATTTGCTTTCAAAGTGTGTTTGCAAGAGGGAAATATGTACTCTTCACACTAGTAAAACACATTTATCTTTAGTAACCAGCATAAAGTATGATGTAAAAAAAAAAAAAAATCTCTGTATACTCAGGCTAACTTTAAGCCTCATCAACAGTTTTTCATGTATTTATTCTTAATATACCTTGTAGCCATTCCTTTCTGCTTCAATTGGTCTCAGGTTTGTCCCACATTTTCCCCTTACCAGCCTTCGCAAAGTAACAGCATCCTGCTGCTGCAACTTTTCCTCCTCAGAACAACACCTGATGAAAAACTGTTAGATTAGCTAAAGAAACAATAAAAATAATTAACAGTTCGTCCCAGAATATCATGTTCTTTTTCTTTTTTTCTTTTTTTCCTGGAACAATCTCTTAGTTATCTGTGACACAGGTAAATAATATGAATTATGACAGGAAAGCCATAAAATGGAGGAAAGTCCATTTTCCTACTAATTAAAAATGTTTGAGTGGCCATATTCATGTACAGGAGAATAAGCTTTACTGACCTGCCCTCAGTGACTCAAATCCACATCTCTGTGACCTACAGGAAGGTTTGGATCACTGTTCTATTTCCTTGTGTCCTGCAAGTTTACTTCTACTGACAGTGAAAATGCCTAATGTGTGGCAACAGATAATATGTGGCATGGTGAAACAAAGTGCTCAGCCTACAGTATGCTCCTGAGAGGTCCTAAGAAATAGAAAAGAATAACCAGAAATACACTGAACACATTGCTACGCAGTGCCTGTGAACACTGTCTGTTAACATCAGCCAGGAGCATGAGGTGGCAGTGGTAGGACCTTGATTTGAGTAGCCAGTCTGAGCATGGGAACCTACAATGTTCAAAACCAGTGCAGCAAGTTGTATTTGCTGTACATGGCAAGGTTTTGATACAGGGAGGGTCTCTGTGAGGAAAGGTCAGGGGCTGCTCTCTCGACCCATGAGCTTTTTCATTTTATTTTCTCACACAAGTTAAGCTATGTAGCAAATGAAAAGCTGTTGAATTTTTCTGGGGATATCAGTTATGTGATGCTTCAGTACTCATTCAGAAAGCGAGCACCTCCTCTTCACTCTCAAAAATGAAAGCATGAATCCAGAAAAGAAAATT
The DNA here is from genome assembly GCF_000690775.1 of Eurypyga helias. NCBI lineage: Eukaryota > Metazoa > Chordata > Aves > Eurypygiformes > Eurypygidae > Eurypyga > Eurypyga helias. The sequence goes on along the minus strand of NW_010230256.1, from coordinate 7,691 downwards.
ATGTTAATGTCATGATCCTGGTGGATAGGGTGGGAAGACAGTCACTGATGAATTAAGAGCCCCTTATTTGAATTTGGATTAGGTACAGGCTAGCTTTGAGTTTGGATTTCCTTCTTCTCAGGTGTTGTCCAATAAGGAATCAATTACCCACATTTCTTCTTCACTTTTATATCTTAATCTGTAAACCTTGACCTCAAGGTCAGTTCACCAAAACTGATTTTCGAATGATTTCAGGATAATCAACAAACAAATTCAGCTGTTGTGCCCAGGTCTCACTAAATATAATTCATTTTCCAGTCTTTGTTTACCAAACTGAAATCTTTCTACTCCCAGTATCTGAAATGTTGTTCACAGTTTGCTCTTCTCGGTTCTTGATTACTGGAATTTCAAGCCAGAGACCAGATCTCAAAAGATATCACCATATCACATGTATTTGCAGCACTATATAAAAATTTAATTTACAGTAGCCTGGTTTTACAAGTTAAGAACTTTAATTCATTCACATCAAGGTAATGCTTCAACACCTGCATTTTAATATATATCACAGATCATTTCTCTTAGATCTGATCCTGAAGTGATCCCCAGCTGCAAGAGCAATACACTGGTAAAGACTGATGAATTACAAGGTGTCCACTACTATTCAGTTGTCACTAGAGAGAGAATAAACCTATCCAATGCAGGAATTGGTTTTGCTTAAACTTGTTTTGATTAATCTAGTTCTTTGTGATAATGTATAGGTACACACACTGTTTCATTACTCTTTGCCTCCTGGGTTGCCTGTGAGCAAAGTGTATGTTTTGAAAAAGATTCAATCATCAATATGGGTAGATTTTGTACGGTGTATGTTACAGCTCTACCTAACTTCAACAATAATATACCTTGGGCTGACATTGTTTCTTCTTCTATGGAATATGTAAGGTTAAAAGTTTTTTCCCTTAAAAGAATTGATTGAGAAATGCAAAAAGAGCAGAAAATGAATGAAGGTTAACAATGCATAGATTTTATTTGTGGATTTCTCTGTGATCAATCACATGTTCAAAATAACATTTCTCAGTACATCTACTTAGAAAGGGTATAAATGCCCGGTGAAACGGATTTAATGACTATGGCAATCAAATACCAAAATTAAAGGTGACCTCAAAATATAAAATGTTCATCTAATAAACCTTATCATTTTCTTCCTCATCTGTTGTTAACAGAAGGAAGTACTGAAAAATAAAATGCTGTTTGATTGTTCCCCAGCTTTACTTAGGCTGTAAATTATGCGCCTGAAGATATTTATTGCATACTGGATTAACTTGACTGTGAACAAGAAAAGAGTTGATTTGTCTTTGGCAAAAGGAATTAAAGTTAAACTTTAAAAAGATTATGAAGCTGCAAGGTGCAGTGTACTGGGTATTTTGTTTAAGACTGAAAAGAAAATCAAGACTGTCTCTCATACAGCATTCCAGAAGAATTAACTTGTAGCTTATGATCACTAATCTATGTGAAAGTTGGAAATAAAATTAGCACTGACATTTCAGGCATGGCTTCTACTTCAGAGAGGAGCTGGGAAGAAAAACAAAAACAAATAACACGGCAATTTGTATATATTTTTCAATCTATATGTTTTTACAATAAAAATATAACAGCTATAATTATACTTAGTTCTTATATGTTAAGATCTAGATTTTGTCTGTGCTACTGTAAAGGTAGAATGAGCCTTTGGAATAAAGACAAGTTTGTGAATGATGAGTCAAAAGCTGAATGACATCCCAAAGGAACTAAGAATCTGTGTAAACCCAATTTAAAGTGTAAACTGCAATATTTCAATCTCTGTATTCCTGAAGAGGAGGAAAAAACCAGCATAAAAAAACCCCAATGCACCCACCAAACAAAAAAAACCCCACAGTTACCAGTATGTCTATAGTGAAAAGCAGCAAGTACTTAAATGAATTTTATCTTGAGAGAGGATAACCAAAGAATAAAGATAAATCAATAACTTTTTTTTTTAAAAACTCACTGTGATGACATTGAATGATTTCTCTTAATCTCGTGTAGTGCTAGTGAACTTGAATAAAACATGTTAAAGCACTTACTGATTTTATCTGTGACTGGATTAAATTTGAACATTTTCCTTCAGTAGATTGTAGTTAATGTACAATTATGTTTATACTAATTTTATTGTTTCTTTTTTGTTGTTTTGCTTTTAATCGCCTCCATTATCCACATTCAAACCGACAACTGTTTGGCTTACCTAGAAGTCTGTGTCTTGAAGCCAGGTTACTGATGAATTCAAACACTTTTTCCTATTTGTTTATTTCTCCATCTACCATTCATAGTCTCATGCAAGAATGAGATGGAAACTACCTCTTAGATCATCCAGTACATCTGGTAGTGCTTGAGGCTTCCTACAAGACAATTATGTCTTCATATGTCTTCTTCTGGTGTAATAGGGTCTACCACTGAGTGCCTTTTCTCATCAAGACTTCTAGGAAAGCAAAGAAATTATGTGATGATTTTGAATGGAATAAATTAATAAATAATGAAAGGTTATGAAAATACTTCACATTGAAGTTTTCATCCAGGGGTCAGAAAGAAACAGAACTATGGCATAAAATACAAATAAAATGATGAACAACCCAGAAAATGATTCCTAGCCTTTCTTCACCAATAATGAAATGCATGTTTGCTATTTTTCATTGTATTTTGTGTTTGCTAGGACAGATTGGCAAAAGCATGTGGATTTAAATACTAGTGGAAAGTATAGTTTCCATTTTAAATCTGAATTAAGATTTTATATTAGGTACCTGGTTCCTAGAAGCTTTTATATCAAAATAGAGGATTCTAAAATCTGTTGTTATCTGCCTTCATTATGTTCATGAATGTAGGTGTCATTGCGTGTCAGTGATTTCAAATTTAGATCCTATAGTCCTTAGTCTTCCTGTAGGCACAGAAATGGGAATGTATTCTGCCAGCTTATTTCAGTGTCAGACTGCTGACCAGCTGAAGAAGATAAAACTATTCCTGATGTAGCTTACTGGCTAGTGAACTGAGATAGACATGTTCCAGCATCACAAACCTGAAACTCATAAAATAGCTTAAAGACATGATATATCCAATATAAGAAGATTGGCTTAGTTTTTACTTGAGTTTTCTTTATTTAGGGTTATAAATTTTCATTTTTTCCCTCCACAACTGGGAAATACATGCAATTAAAAGTACATTAATTCAAGAGTCTCTTATATTTGTATTTCTGTATTTACTATCACGACTTTAACAACACTAAATCTAAAATACAAAGAATATTTCTATCCTCTGAGTGTCATGGTAAAATGGTAAAATATGAGCTACAGTCATGGGAATGATTTGGTGGTGCAGAGGGGAGGAAACCATAAGAAAATTGTAGCTCCTAGACATCAAAAACACTCCTGTGTTGTTAAAGGAGGTTGAACACACTGAGCAGCGTAGCCTGATGTGAGAGCAGCAAGTTAACTCTGATCAGTCCAGCTTATGGAACAAGAACTAATATATTTGTTGTTAGTGTGGTGCCAAAGACAAACTAATTATCTCTGCTGAAGCAGGAGATTTATTACCTCAAGCAGAATAATGTTTCTGTGATGATACTGGTTTTAGGATATGAGGACATAAGAATGGCTGTATTTGGCCATAGCAGACCACACTTAGCTCAGCACTCTGCCAGTACTGGATGTCGAGAAACAATATAAGAATTGGAAACTATGTCATATCAACAGCATATCCACCTGTACTCTGCTCTGGTGAGATCCCACCTGGAGCACTGCATCCAGCTGTGGAGCCCTCAATATCAGAAGGATATTGACCACTTGGAGCGAGTCCAGAAGAGGGCCATGAAGATGATCAGAGGGCTGAAGCACCTCTCCTATGATGAAAGGCTGCAAGAATTGGGCTTGTTCAGCCTGGAGAAGAGGAGGCTCCGAGGAGACCTCATTGCAGCTTTCCAGTATCTGAAGGGGGCCCACAAGGGTGCTGGGAGAGGACTTTTTACAAGAGCCTGTAGTGACAGGACAAGGGGTAACGGGTACAAATTGAAAACAGGGAGGTTTAGATTAGATATCAGGAAGAAATTCTTCACAGAGAGGGTGGTGAGGCACTGGCACAGGTTGCCCAGAGATGTTGTGGATGCCCCATCCCTGGCTGTCTTCAAGGCCAGGCTGGATGTGGCTTTGAGCAACCTGGTCTAGTGCAAGGTGTCCCTGCCCATGGCAGGGGGGTTGGAACTAGATGATCTTTAAGGTCCCTTCCCACCCAAACCATTCTGTGATTCTATGATTCTAGGTGCCAGCTAACTGTGTCTCAGGGGCTCTGTGAACTATGGGTTATATCATCACGTTTTAGATCCCAGACTGCACCTAACCATGAGCACAGCCATACATCCAGAGGTAAGCTGAGGATCTCCTCACCAAAACCAATGCACGACACATATATGTCTACAATGTCTCAGCTGTAATCACACAGGAAACACTAAGCCTATTTTAAATGATTACTAAATGCACAAATTACCATAGCTAAATGTTGGTAAATGTGAACAGTGCTCCAAAAATGATCCTTAAATTAAAATGTCCATGTAAAATGTGGCTTGTCTTAGAAGAAACTACTTAGATTAATAGGATATACTGAAAAGGCTTGTTCATGTTTCTAATTGTATAATATATATTAATCAGAGGTGAGTCCTTTCTGAATTACCATGAGCACAATTGCATGCAAATTAGTTCAATTAAAATTAATTAATCAACTATTTTTTTTCCCCCTTTCTTTCTTTTCGAGCCAAAGTTACACAATAACCTCCTTGCTTGGGATTGAAATGCATTAATAGCACTACCTCAAAATCCTCTGACACTAAAATGAAAGCATGAATCTGGCTGTCTTAGACCTCTGTGATACTTGGAGTAGCAAATAGACAGAAACACTAACAAAAAGAGGATGACAAAGCAGACTATTTATAAATTTTGTACTGATCATAAAAAAATGAAGTACAATTTAGTCCTATATAAATGTGTGTACTAAACCCATATAAAGACCAACAGGATAGCTACCCTCAAGTATTATCCCCAGGATAGACTGCTTATCCCCATAGCTAAATGAGCCAGTCTGGCAAAGTACATCTACGAGGGATACAGTCACTAAACATACCTATACTAGTAAATAAATTATGGCTCAGGGAATGACTGATAATATTCCACATTGTTCAGTTCTCACTTTACATCCTTTTAACAGACAGTAGCAACTAGCAGGCAATATTTAAAAATGGTGTGGGTGGAAGCAAATACTTGAAACTGTTCATAAGAGGCAATTTGAATATGTTCATTGTATTTTGGGGCGAGGAGGGCAGATTGAAATGTGTGGATGTGAATTGTTCCATGTCTTTTTTTTTGCTTGCTCTTGTTTTTTGTTTTCTGCAAAATTTTTGCGACTTGTTCGAATAACCCAAGGTAATTTGATAGGATTTCTCTACAAGAACAACAGTGCCTAAAAAAAGGTTTTGCTGGAACAAAAGTCAACTGGTGACGTGACCTTGTCATGCTCTGAAATGGCAAAGCTTTGCTAGCAGAACTTTTTTAATATAAATGTGGCAATTAGTGTTCTGATTAGGTTCTGGCAGCTGCTGAAAGAACAGAGTACAGTGAACACTTCTAAAGAGTTTGTAGACTAGTTAAAGGGCTATTATGCTATTGTTGTATACAACAATTACACTACAAAATACTGACAGAGTCCTTCTCTAGATAGTCAACTGTAAATTGTCATAGTTTATTGTGATTACTACAGAGTCAATAACTGTAGAATTGTAATTAATTTTGGCAACCTGGAAATACTGGAGAGTCAAAGATGTCTGGAAAAAAGAGCATGGTTTAAACTCTGTAGAATTTTATTGCTAGACAAACTCTCACTCTGGAAAATGTGAAGATCATTATTGTGTAGTTATTCTCTGTTTTTTTCCTGGACAGAAAATATCCAGAACAAAATGCCACCATTTCTCAGATACAATGGTGTTTCTGTTAGATACAGGGTTTTTGTGTTGTGTTTTTTGTTTTTTTTTTTAAAAAAAAGGGGAAGCAAAGCAAAACTCTACAATTATGCAGCATGAAATGTGCAAGCATGTGGTTTCAGTACACTTGAAAGACAAAAGTCTTTATTTCATGGGATTTGTACAGATTTGGGTTTTGCAACACAGCTCACATATCTGTGCAGATGAAGTCAGGTGAGTATCAGAATCTGTGATTATATCATCCTTGGTTCATCTGTCTTCTGACAAAGTCATTGCCTCCTGAACAGACTGCAGATTACATATTTGAGTTTGTCTGGCAAGACCTAAATCATTTAGCAGCTTGCTAAGTCACCAGGGTGCTGAGATGCACACAGATATGTCAAGAAAACATATCGAACCACCTATTTCCATACTTACTGTCTGTGTGGACAGCATGGGCAGTCTTGAGGAGGTCATGGTGGTGGGTCTCAAGGTGCAACGTAGAGATACAGGTTGATGATATCTACAATGATTGCTTTGCTTTATCAAAGATAAGGTACCATTATTCTAAATTAACTCTCTGGTGAAGATAAAGACATTTGGAGACTTCCAGGGTGCAAGGTGATTTGGACATATGCCTAAAAATAGGCCACATCATTAAAAGTATGGGATGTGAATTTCACCAAAGGAGAGTAGTGACAGCTGAATTCAGTTAGGACAGGCCTGATCTAACATAATTTCTGAACATTCAGACAGAGTTCAGAGAAATTGATCCTATGTTTTCCATATCAAGTAGAGGTTCTTTCATCATGGCCATGGAGATTTCCAAAGAAATTACACAACTGAAGTACGACTTCTTTTTGTAAGACACAAGTTTGCACTATATTCCCAGTCTTTTTGCAACTGTTTTATCAGTGTACAGGAGGAAATTTATTTCAGTATTTTCTATATAAAATATGACAAGTGCTAATAAGCTTGTCTGTTCACAACACTTTATATTACTTAGAAGTAGATTTTATTTAGAGAATATACCGGACTGACACTTTGCTGGGAAAATGATTTGTACTAACAGATGGTGGGATGGTTTTGTTGCTTTCTCTCCTCCTTTCAGGCTCTGTATTGAGCATGACAGACATTTCAAGGCCAAAACCCCAAAGGTTTCACAAGCTTATATGAAATAATAGCATGAAATAGAATTAAGTAGGACCTAAATCTGCTGTCACTGGCCTAACTCCCCTTGACTAAGGAGAGCTCTGATCTGGAAGGTGGCCAGTGAAACAGCAGCAGTTTAAATGAATTCCTCTCTCAAGTAAGGCTGGCTTTCTGTGAACATCTTGTGGAGTTTTTTTTAGAGCAGATTTGGGCAGGTGTTGCTTCCCCATTAAATTCTGGGCTGAATTCCACAGCAAAATAAATGCAAGAGCAATTTCCTCCCTCCCCACACTGCCACGGCATTTGGCCTAATACTCTCCATGGGAGTTGCACCTGCCTTGTCCAGATTTAAATCTGGCCTTGTCCTTGCTGAGAGTTTTGTACCGTCTACCTTTGCATAGACTTCTTTTAACATCAGTATGGCTGTACCTGGGCTGCCTTGGTACACCAGGCTTTGGGAAATGCCTTCCTGAGCTCTGGGAAACACCACAGAAATTAGGAGATTATGTGAGAGGTAGATTTGTTTTTCTCCTCTCCCCACCACCCCCAACGCACC
>NW_010230255.1:0-12798 GCF_000690775.1 Eurypyga helias | reverse complement strand
GATACGGTTGGCTTTCTGGGCTGATCTGTTTCCTTAAACAATTGCTTTTACTAGGCTGATTGTCAACTACCTGTGCTTTATCCAGCCTTAGGACTGGGCAATTGTGTTAAGTCAGAGCATGCTGACAGGGCAGTTCCTTTGTGTTTTTTACTATGCTAATCAGTCAGTCTGTATGGTGGGCTTATATACTTACACTGCAAATGCACCAAGGCAAGAACAACCTTTTTGTTCCACATCTGTACAGATAATTTCATCTGTCTCCCAGTCTACAGCGATATTCTTTTAGTTTCATGCTAAGATTAATAATACATATTATTATACTGGAATCAATCAAAAGATCTTGCTGTTTCACCAGCAATCATCCTGACTGATCTTAAGAGAGTAAGGAATGTATTTTCCAGAGTTAAAACTGGAACTCTAGTGCTACAGCTACAAAGTCAGTATCTGTCGTTAAGAGCTATAAAAGTCTTGCATGATCTTTGAAACGAATATGAAAGACCATCTTTCACTCCTTAAGAACATGCTGGAGCATGAAACAACAGGGAAAGTACTTCGCATCATGGTAGATATTAAATGAGTGTGGGATAAAAGAACATACCCTGAAGAACATGACATTTACAGAGAGAGGAAGACAAGGGTAACTATGCTCAGGTTTTCAATACCTAGCTTTTAAAGTTTGGCTTCTGGAGAGAAATCTTCAAGCCTGTTTTTGATACTCCAGGTTTCTCTACAGTGTCTGGAAGAGAAATTTATCCCAAGGAAAAGGATTCTCAAGTGCCAACAAATGGAGCAGGAAGGCACCAGAGAGTGTCAATGAGGGCTCTCTAGAGTTGAGATGGTCATTTCTGCTTGGGATTCACAGTCTAGACACTTTTTCCTGTGCTTGGTGCCTGAACTATTTTGTTGTAGTTAATGCCTGAATTATTTCCAAGGCTGAAGAGAGATCACTCTTTTCTTTTAGAAAGACTTGGAAATGGAAGAAGGTTTTTTATACAGCAGCTACATTGTAATAGACCATTCAACCATGATACATAAAAACTAAGCTTCTGACCCTTTCTCTGCCTGGGCATACATCCCTATAGCTCTGACTTTTCTAGCTTGGCAAAGGCAAAGAAACACAGAGAGTCAGGAGGACCTACTGCTACGAAGACAGGAGAAGCAAAGCCGGAGATAACGAGACAGAAGTAGCACTATTTCCATTTCGCATGGAGCTTGGCTCACGCTTCCTCACGGGCAAGGCATGCGTGTAGGGCTGGGGCAAGGCTTCTCTGTGCGCCGAGACTGAAGCCTGCTTACACTTCAGATTCACTTCAAGTATTTGACACTGCTTAGATTTACTTAGAAAACCATGGCCACTTGTTTTTCCTTCGTGAACCACCCAACGGCTTTGTGTGGTAAGCTGGATGCATCTCCAGACTAGTAAGGTCACAAGACACAGCAAAGCAGGGTAACAGAAGTACCAGTGACTAGGAATTAGAATGGCAAGTGCTTTTCTTGGCAGGAAACCTGGTTTACATATACATGAAATATATCCTGAATTTCTCTGTGGGTCTAACCCAAGATCACACAAAAAATCTGCAGCAGAGGAGAACCAAACCCTTAAACACCAGTACAGCGCCCAAAGGAAGACTGCAGCGGTTTTGTGTTTGTTTTAGACAAACCTTCTCTTGATTCAACACAGAGACACTGGATAATACATGAGAACACAGAAAGCAACACCAACCTGATTGCTCTAAGGAAAGGACCACATGGAGGGCAAAAAACAAAGGAAAAATCGAATTCCTTTCAGCCTTATTGGTCTAAAATGTGAACTGGAACAGAATCAGGGGATATTTAAAATATACATGCTATCTAATATAAAATATAAAGTGCCACATTCTTCCCTCTGAGACGCCAGGGAATTGTACTGTACTGCCAGGGAACTGTGTATTGAGTAATTGTGGAATTACTCAAGAGAGGAATTAGTCTTTTGGAAATGATTCACCAACTGCTGCCATTGTTTAGTATTTTCCTTGTCACAGGATACAAAGTAAGCATCTGTGGAACATAGGAAACATCCTGCAGTATTTCAGCATTAAAAATATCAATGTTCTGAAGGATCTTGGCATTTCTGAGAGGAACTGACTGGAGCATAATTTTATTTTAACTGAAATCTCTATCATTTGTGAAGGATGAGCTGCTAAATAAAGGTAATTTCTTTTCTCAGATTCGCAGCCAAGAAAAGCACTTCTTACCCAATGCCATGCGCAATGCTGTTAAAAAAAATAAATAAGTAAAAGCACTCCTATTTCTAATAGCACTTGTTTAGACTTTATTCCCTATTATTTTCCATTTATTTTTTCTACTTTTGATCTACTATTTAATATTTATTCCTTGCAATGAATGTATGTTGTAACATTACTGAAAAAACACTTGGAGCAGATTTTTTTTTTAAATACTGATTATTTATTATCAAATACTTAACTTATCCTTGCTTTAGTCAAATTTAATGAGTGATTAATACTAAGCTGTCTCTGGGCAGCAAAATGGCTGTTTGTGTGCTAGTGTGGATCACGAGGAGTTGGCTCAGCAGGCAGCGGGATGGAGGCATGACCATATAAATCGTTACGATGGCATTCATCTGTTCAGTTTTCTACACCAAAGATCCAGTAAGGAATTTCCTTGAAACCCTCTCAGGTGAAATAAGTGGCAAAACCCAAACGGGGGTCAGGCTGCTGGAGTGCTCTTTTTTCCTGTTAGGGGTGTTTGTTCTGCACAAATGCATCGTGCATCCCCAGCCAGAATTTTCTTGTGTAGCTCTGTCTGGATGAGAGTGAACTGGGTGCTTCCAAAACAGCATGTATTTTTAAATCCTGGTGCAGACAGGCAGAGCTGAATTTTAGTACATAATAACTAGGTAAGATGAATGCTAACCCACATGGAAGACTTTCACTAAGTATCCAGCTGTATAAAATTCATCACAATATTGAAACTCCATCCCTTTTGCCTAGTTTCAAGTCCCGTCATAAATCAGCATTCATTCATTAGAGTGTTTGCTAAACATTGTGCCTTTTGTCATAAACCTTGGCGCAGGTTTATATGTATGCCAGTAGATTTATATTTGTAAAAGTCTAATCTGGCTGAGACTTCTGTTGCTCCTTGTTTGAACACACAGATTCCAGCCTTTGTGCAGAGGTTTTACCAGAATTAGTTTGAAGCCAAGCTCCGACAGAATCTCAGGGCCTGGCAGCCCCTTTGAAACAAGGGCTTAAAAAATGGTTTGCACAAAGTCCCAGGAACAGAAACTGTAATATTTCACCTCTTTTTACCATGTTGCTGGGATGGGGCTGAAACCAGAGTCTTGGACCCAACTGCCCCAAGCCTTGGAGAAGGTCAGATTCATTAAAAACTTGGTATATTGCTCCAAACCAAAATCTGACCACTAATAGCTGTTTTTGACAAAACAGCTCTCTCGAAAAAGTGCTGTTTTGTTGGATTTGAGACATTTTGTAAGGATGTTTTGTTTTCAAGGAAATTTTAAAGGAGCAAGCGAGCGCAGTATTTAAGTAATGTCAAAAAGATTTGCTTTGCTTTTTTTTTCCCCCAAAGTACTTATATTTCATTATTTCATGATTCATTACATTATTATTTTATAACTTTCATACTATAATAGTTACAGTGACATATTCTGGCATTATCAAACTACTGAGCTGATGTAGAATTTTTACCTTAACACTGCCGTAAAAAAGGGAAAACACATGCAGATATCTAAGAAGAACGAGATAAAGATGATTCCAACACAGGCCTGCTATTTGATTTATTCACATGGATGGAGCACAACACAGACACAGAGCTCCACTGACTCCGGCAGAGATTAGTAGGGCTGAAGTTGCATGGGATAATGCTGCATGTTTGATTAAATAAGCTCGCTAGTATTCAAGTGAGGACATAGGCATGTTCATAACTCACCTGGGAAACTGCAGGCTGCTTCTTCCCAGCTGGTAGTTGTCAGTTTTCAACTGCTCTGCCAGAGACAATCTAAACCACAGGTGATGTAAGCTAACATGTTTGACTTTAAGGGTAGCAGAGGAGTGCTTTACACAGTCAGCACTGGTCTCTTCCCATGCCTGCGACAGGCTGGGTCTGTGCTCGCAGCAGTCATTCGCTGCCTTCTTCTGCATCATCATGGCAGCATCAGAGAGCGTTGCTTTGCCCCATCTGGGCCTCAGGGAGTAGCTCTCCCTTCTCTCCTGTAATCTACTTGGGAAAGGCAAGGCGGAGACAGGAGGCCCAACTGTCGCCTCCTGTCCAGCCATCATCTACATGACGGATGTGTCCCTCTCTGATCCTGCTGGCTTAACCACCACTGACAGGGCAGGAGGAAGGATGCCCAGGCACCAGGCTTGGCTGGGGCTCAGCAACTGCCACCACTGTCTCCCACAGCTGCCCAAACCTCAGCTGGACCGACTCAGGGCTGACAGGGCACTTCAAGACAGCAGAGAAGCACGGCACAGCAACAGTGTGGGCAACAGGCAACTCACAAGCAAAGCCAAGACAAGCTGATCTGACCACAGAATCAAAGCCCTGACATTTTAGTCATTTTCGGGAACGCTTTCCTTTACCATATAGATTTTTCTGGTCTTTACATGTTCTGAGTAGTAGAACCATAGATTCCATATAAGCTAAATATACTTACAAATATCAGCATGTATCTGTTACTTCATACGGAAAAGGTGTCTGCTTTTGTTTATGTTTGGCAAAAAAAGAGTTAATGCCTGATGATGAATCCTTTGTGCTAGGAAGCTCTTGGATTGTGCCATTATCACTGCCAGCCCAGGTGGAAAACTGCAGGTACTGTTTCTGTTTGTATGAAGAATCATTAGAAAGATCGTTCTCTTCCTCTGTGGCACATACGTTTATACCTCTTTTACTGAAAGGTCTGCAAAGACATCCATGTTCTCACAGAAAACAGGCAACTGCCTTTTTGTTTTCCAGGAAGAAAATTGAGAAGACCGATGAGAAGAATTACTAAATAACATGAAGTGCTGGTCTGATACGGGCCAGAGACTCCTTACTAACATTAAGTCTCTTGATCCCTCCTCGCAGAGCACATGGAACAGTCGGTCACCGGTTTGCAGGTAAGACTCGGGTATTTCCTTATTGAAAAATGTTTGTGATTTAAAACTTCAGCATTAAATTATGTGTATGTATTTCCCATAGAAAAGTCAAAGTGCAATCATGGGGAAGCTGGCAGAATACTGAAATTTAACAGACAGAACTTCTTAGTTTTTAAAGGAAATCGCCTAAAGCAGTCATTCATTTATTTATTTAAATCTCTTTATATTTCATTAATAAAAAGTTTCCCTGCAGCTATTCCTGCTCCTATAATTTATTCAGAAACAGAGAAAGGAGAAATAATGACAAGTAATGAAAAGCAAAAAAGGCAGAATAAAACCAGGAAGGTGCTGAGAAAGACTAGCAACATGTCTACTGACAAAAAGTGGCAAACAAAAAAGAGATTTAAAATATACGTTGAAAACACAGAACTGTACAAAAAGTGACTCGTTTAGCCAAGCCTAATTTTGCAAATACATAATTAAACTTTATGCACAGTGAATTCTCACGCTTACTGTGTTTGGTGACTGCCTCAATGGAAGTAACAGATACTTAGGAATTTGTTACTTTATTCAAACCAGATAAAGACTTACTGAATGATCTGAAAGATGCTTAGATGCTCAGGTGTGTTCATACCCAGTCTCACACTTAATGTCTGGACAGAGTCTCACTGAAATTGAAACAACTGTATGGTATTTCAGGTCCATCTAACTGAAGCAGGTCACAGGGACAGTCCTTTCTACACTTTATACACTCTTTTCTTTCCTGATAAAAGTAAACATATTTGTTGTTTATATATACACATTGCAAGGCATCAAGTATCTAAATCTAGAGGAGCTGAGACAGTTTATCTTTATGAAATTACATGCACTATTATGAAATACATGTACTATTAGTGCTACCTATTGTATTTAATTTTTTGTTAATGCAAATAATCCTAGTTATTTCAATGGACTAAAGACGTATTCTGCTTTATCCATTATAAATACTTATTTTTAATCAGTTTAATCTTCTTGTTCCATGCCTCCCTAAGTTATTCAGAATCTTCTAGATTTCTCTTCTTGGAGATAAGGGAAGAGGAGGAGTGAGGAAAGCAATCAGGAATTAATATTTTTGCCTGCAAGTCTTACAAAACAAAACAGATCCAAAATTCATACTAAATGCTGGAGATATTGCCAAAATGCAGGCATATTTTCAAAAATCCTGAGTGTATCCCATATCAAATGATACCTTGGAGTATCTGGAAAGCTGACACAAAAAATTTTAGAAAAATACACTGTCAATAGTGCTCGTGGCAATGGTAGATAAATGTTAAAAAACATCCCTGTGTAGTCCACTGAATGCAAACTAGCAGGTGTATGCAAACATATTTAAGGTTTTAAGTAGTGATTTTTCACTAGAGATGAAAATAAAAATAAAGCACATCAAAAGTACCAAGAACTGGTTTTCAGGACAGAGGCTTAAAGAATTACCTACTTACGCCCTTTCCTACAATTTGTTTTGCGTATTTCCCCCCCAACAACCATGCAATCTGCATAAAACCAGACATTTGTTTGGAATCCTCCTCATTATAGCCAGTAGTTCCTCTGAATAAATAAATGCCTTGGCCTTGCTATTGGATCAACAGGGGTTAACCTGCTCTGAGCATTATTAACTTCTAAGGAGCTCTGTAAGGAACAAGATTGTATACATGTTGGATCATTTCCAAACTGGGGGCCTTGTTTTGCAAAAAAAAAAAAATCCCACCATTTATCACAACTAAAGAATTAAAATGAGTTTGAGGCTTACACACACCACCCCGTGTCACTGATCTATCCTTCACGTGGGACTGGGGAAATTCCTTGATTCTAATCTTGAGGGAAAAAATTGCAGTCTAAAATATTTTTATCTATTCAACAGGCAATTTTTATTGCAGACAACCGTGTTACTACCTAATTCTCTCAATCTCACTACACTGAGTTTAAATGAACTCATGTAATATTTCAAAACTTTTCTGTGTGAACGGCATAAAGAAGTGGGAATCAGGGATCAGACTGCGTCCTTTTAGGAAACAAAACACTGGGAGTTTCAGGTTTCGGACCAGGTGCTTGAAAAATTGCCTCCCTATACGCCAACTATATTTACTTTCTTTCGTTCTCACAGGCCTTTTCCAAGCTTAAACATAAGCAGGAACACCCACGCAGGCTGCTCAATGTTCTTAAACTTATTAGGGGCCGGACTTTGATTACCTGTCTGGTCCAGAGATAAATGTAGGTTACAGCCTTCTCCAGTCATATTCACTTATTCCTAGATCTTTGCAAGTAAAATCGTATTATTCCAGAGTAGGGAAGAGGAACGAATTCCTATCTCTGGCTGGCAGACAGAATGAGATAGTTCAATTTGTTAGTAAAGAAGGAAACTGTATTTGCAGCCACCAGATAATTCAAAAAGTGTAAAGAAACTACGTTAAGCCGCTTCTCCTGTGTTGAGTGTAGCAGTGTGCCTGAACGAAGAGGCAGACCTACTTGTCCTCAAGTGACTGTACACGTACTTTCAGAGCTGAGGTGAAATAACATGCTGAGCTTACCATTATCCACCACGTTAAGGCTGCCTGTGTAGTTTGGTCTTAGGAGGACAAGAGACACAAGCTTGGGACCACGGAAACAAACCCTCTGAATGACTAAAAGCAACCTGTGCCTGTTGTCTCTCAAACACCGTCTCCAAATAATCAAGTTAGAGAACAACAATAATAACTATTACAATCGTGTGTAGCTCATACTTCTTCCTTCTAGCAGCTGCCCAAACAGCATCATGGGAATTTTTTGGAAAAAACACCTTCTGGCTCATGTCCCTGGCAGAATCGGCAGCATCCTCACCACTCAAGAGATTGTCTCTTAAAATGCTGGTCCAGACTTCCGTGCATCTGTGGAGCTGAAAGCGCGCTGACTAAGCCCATTACGTTGAAGAGATGGTTCTGCTGGTGGCGATAGCAGAAGTGTTGTTGGTCCTGGGTCTGGCCGCGGAGTCAGACTCTCTCTGCTCACCCACGACCTTTTACAAAAACTGCTGGATCCGACGCGTCCCAGGTCTCCTGATTGACCTGCAGGAGTCTCAGAAGAGGGGAGCCCAGGTGCTGAAGATTTATGCAGAAGTCTCACCTCAACAGTGCAGCAGAACCTGCTGCCTTCTGAGGAACGGTGAGTGTTTATCCAGACTGTGGCATACATTAAAATTTACATCATGACATAAAAGGAAAAACATTTTGAGTATTTTTTATATAAAAATTCTTTTATTTGAAGAAGGAATAATGCAAAAACTTGGGATATATGCATTTTTTGAAGCAGGAAAGCAGAGACATGTTGTATCTCTTCCTCTGTCTTCAGTCCCATAGAAAGGAACTTGATAATCTGATTTTTTTAGACCGCACTAGAAACTCAGGAAAATCTTAGGCTGTGCTTTGAAATAGTAGATCTCTGTTACAAAGCCTGTGGGCAATGCTGCAATGCTAATATTGAAACAAGAACTCTTCAGTATCCATCACCACCTCCTCCTGCACAGAGATCAGTGACACTGATTCCAACAGAACTCTTCTTCGGGGAGTACGGTATTAGACTAGGACACGGTGAGGGGGAAAGGGGAGTGAACACACAGTTTGTCCTTCTCTGAAATACAAGAATATTCATTTTCTTGGAGAGAGCACTCTCTTGTTCTGTGTCTACACCACATTTCTGGTGCAACGCAGGTATAACATATGAACAATAAAGTTAGAGCAGTAAATGATAGCAGTTACTCAGCTGGGAGCCCCTTTTCCCTGGCCTTTTTAGCTCAGACTCAGAATAAAAATAAGAAAAATCATTGGTTGTCTTAAGCCCAAGACCACACTTTCTCTGTATCACTCTGCATTGGTACACTACAGGAATATAATTTAGCAGTGTACATGAAGTATGTGTCTGTGATGCCAAAATTTGACTGCAAAAGTCAGAAGACTTGAAAGGTTTTTGGATATGGAGGATGAAAGTGAGATACCAGTTACCGAAAACAGTCAATAATTTTGATGAAATTTTTAATTATGAGAAAAAATATTACCTTGACAACCTGAGACTGACCTAACTAATGTAACTGCTAGCAGCATTCCTGGGAAGAGCCAAATCTGTCTTAAATATTGTGATAAAAGAACAATTATACACATTTCAACACTGTTTTTCCTAATTGGACAATGAGTTTTTTCTTACAGCAACACAGGATTGGATACCTTATGGAGATAAGTAATGGTAACTTGGAATCTCATTTCTATAATGTTATGTAGTCAAGCACAAATTTTTTAACAAGTTAACTAAAATAGAGACACTAGATGTTATTTCAAAGATACGCTTTAAATACCAAAGTGACAGATGTAGTCACTACCACAAGTACTATTGCCAATAAATGTCCTAATTAAGATTTCAAGAAGCTTGGTAAGAGAAATTTCTTTGCTGGATTCTCAGTAATAGCACAGTTGCTGAAAGATAATCTTACAAGATAAAAGAAATTTTGAAATAATTTAAAAACAAGCAATAAAATGTTGTTTATATCTCATCAAACCAATGCAAAATATTTTACAGCATACCTTTAAAATATTTTTCCTGACAAAAGAACTATCCTCCTTAGGAAAAAAATAGGTTAGTGATGTATTTTTCTTAACCTGATTTTATGCAATAAAACCCATCAAGGATCCCAAAGACAGTATATCCCCAGAAGCCAAGTTCTTCAGATGACATACTTTTTTCTACCGTTTAATGACATTTTCATAAAGCTTGCAAAGTAATCACTAAAATAAAAAACATTTATAATTATGTTGTGCTAAAATCCAGAGTTTCTAAGGATAACAGAACTCTGCGCAAACTTAGAAGATCAGAAAGGTTTAGAAGATTTCACTCCTCCTTTTGAACAAATACATGTACTTTCAGGTGTCTTTTATATTCTTAAATAAGAACATAATATATTTCTGTATCAGAAACTTGCGTAGTATTCATGCATCACACTGAAAAACAAAGAGAAAATATACTATTAGCATGAAACATCTATTCTTTTGACAAAATCCAGAACATTGCATACCTTGGTCTGAAGGCAAGGGTACATACTGCTACATGGGATGAACAGTTTTCCATTGGGAGAAAAATCATCAGTATGAATAAACATCTGAAAATTGTGATTTTTCAAACAATGACTTTAATAATATCACATTGTTACTGTCTGAAGTGTGTTTAAGAATCCTGGATCAAAAGATAGCAAATAAAATCAAGTACTGTATAGATATTTCATAGAAATATTTGAAGGGCTTTGTCTTTTAAACTCTTATGCTAGAAGTGATGCAAAATGTTTACTGATTATTTCTACATTAAGAATTATTTTCTTTAAAATAGTCACTGGATTTTCAATTCCTTTATCTGTAGAAGCCTACATTTTTCATATATCAACTGCAATCCACAGGAAATATATCAAAATAGTTATGTACTGGCTAAATATGCTTCTCTAACACTACTGAATATTTCTAATCTTCTAAACATAAATGTAAATCAGCTGTTATATAATAAAGCCAGAGCTTTCTATAATCCCTGTAAGATCATAGTTCTGTCTCCCATACGTTATGTCCTTCTATTGTTTTCATAATCATGCCCATCTTTGTGCCAGTCTTTATTTCATAAACATCTGCTCTCAGATCAAGTTCCTATGACAAATAACTGGAACCTTGAGAAGCCCAACTAGAGCTGGATACACGACAACCTTCCACATCAGTGAAAGAAAAATAAGTGATTATGATGTCTGATTTAGCATTACCTTGCTATCAACTAGAGTTTAGGATCCCAGTTTTACTTGTAAATATTACTGTTTTCATTTCAGCTAGGCAGCCAACCTTGATCTTTATACGTAAGTAGTTAAAAACCACAATTCTGTAGCAGCACGTCTACAGCATCACGTGCTGTGATTTTTTCTTCCACAGTGCTGTTGAATTTGTACTGTTCAGAGTACATTTTCATTGTAAATTTTAATTCAATTACATAATTATTAATTAATTAATTAATTATAAGTCTAATCGTATAAATTAAAAAAAAAATGCTTCTCTCTTAGGGCAGACAGTTCATTATGACGGAAAAAGCTATTTTCAAGGTGTATATTTACCATGTTAATCTGTGACGCAGTGTTGGCGCTACTAATTGAAAAAATACAAGTGATACAGGAAAGATTGAAAGCATGAGTTCAGTGTATTTTCTTCCTTTACTCATTTGTGGGTAGCTTAGGAGGGGTTTTTTCGAGTTGGTTTTTTTTTTAGTTACACATAAAATGGAAAGAATTGCAATATTTTTTCTGTTGTTTGTTGAAGAAGTATTGCAAATTATTTTAATTACTTACAAATATGAGGAAAATATTTGGTATAAATAACTAAGAAAATAGAATACATTTATAAATCCCTTCCCTGCCAATACTTTTTTTAATTGCAGGTAGTCTTATTAGTTCAGGTATAGAGGTTACTTTCAAGGCAGGTAAAATGAAATAAATAAAAACCCCAAAACACTCTATGACGAAACCAAAAACTAACATTGCTCCTGCTCCAAAAAAATTGATATAATAAAATAAAATTAACTTTTGACTTGATAATTTGACTTGAGATTTTGACATTCTGTAAGACTCCAAAACAAGAATCTTTCTTGCTTTTTATACAGTGTGACTCTAACCATAAATATTTTAGCATATGTTTTCAATCTAAATCTTAAACCACTGGGATTCAGCTATCTCTATACTTTTGAAAACTGGGTTTCAGTGACAAGTTGTTCAGGCATTTTTTCATTGTTACTTTAGCCTTGACTTCTGATGTGGGAAGATAAAACTGAACCTCCAAACATAAATGAAGAATTGTCTAAACTACTCTATTCACAGAAATAGAATAGCCCAAAGGCAAACAAGGCAAATGATTGGGAACTGGCAGCAGGATGTCACTTACTGTAGTTCAGGATGGTTTTTTAATAGTCTCGGCGAAATGAATGGCTGCAGTCCAGTTTCAGGTAGACAGGTATAGAGCAAACACTTCAAAGTGCTCTTCCTTGATAACTTACCTTTTAGAAACAGGCCACTCACTGCACCTGAGACATGAAGGAAGGCAACTAGTAGGAGGGCTCCAAGGTAAAGCATATGTTTTTATTTAATCAGAGACACATTTAGAATTCTGATGGCTATTCTATTCCTCTTCTCCACATTTAAAAGAAGAATGTAACTGTAAGCAATTCCACTTTTCTGACTGGATGCTTAATTAGTTTGCATGATAATGAGAAAACCACAGATTTAAAGCACTACGGAACTGACCAGTGTTAATGATCTTGTGACGTCAAAAAACATAATAATGAGCAAAATGGAATGGCCATTATGCTGATAAGCTCAACTTCATTCTTTCTGTATTACAGTTTCCTGCAATCTAGCAGTGTTCTACCATGGAGCCATTCATGAGAATATGAATTGCCTGCACATGTCTTGCCCAGCATTGGAAAGTTGCATACTAAAGGCTAGAATCAATGTCATTTTGTACAACATCACAACAGGTAATTAAGCATTTTGTTGATAATGGCTGAAAACACAGAATCATAGAATCATTTAGGTTGGAAAAGACCTTTAAGATCATCAAGTCCAACTGTGAACCTAACACTGCTAATACCATCAATAATTGTGTTCCTAAGCATCACATCTACATGTCTT
>NW_010230254.1:1514-10314 GCF_000690775.1 Eurypyga helias | reverse complement strand
GAAGGGTGCTAACACCCACTACTCGCCAATCGCCTGCAGTGTGTAGAGGTTTGCTTCCGACCTCCTAAGCCCCTGGTTGTTTCTTCTTACTATAGCTGCTTTAAGCGATTAGAAATGGCAACGGGTATGAGACTTAAAGTGTTTTATGTGCTGGGTATAGCACACTAGGCTTCAGTGGAGGTGTTTTCTGTTACAGGAGGCTCAATGAGAGAGAAAGAATTGGAGAACTGGGGGCACCTGAAGTCTGGGGACTGTCTCCAAAGGTTCCTGACCCCGAGTAAGGCATATTCTTTCTTCTTTCCTTCCGGGTTTTATGATGTTGATTGTATGTCGGTTTAATTTACAGAGATGACTTATCCCTATGCTAGTCCCTTTGCCACAGTTTGTATTGTGTCAGTTCATTTCTGAATCACCATAATGACATTGTTACTTGTTTTTTCCCCCAGATAATTCCAACATAGTGACCTTTGTGTTGTGGTTCTGAAAGCAGCTCTCATGCTGCAAATTAGCTGTTTAATAGTTTACTCTATTGCAAGTATTCACTCAGGATCTGCAAGCATGTGTTTGGTCACATATATACCTTGATCCTGAATACTACAAAATAGATTTTTAAACAGCAAATTTTTATTTTTATTTAGTTCCGATGAGCATACACCTGTAGAAGATGAAGAAGCAAAATCTAAGAGTAGTTCTTCAGATTCCAGCTCTGAAGGTATTTTGTTTTGCTTACACAGCTTGTTGTGAAAACGGGAAGCTACCGAAGTTTAGAATCTGCTGCTCTTGCTTGCAAGAGGTTCGCTGACTTTGATAGTTGGAAGTGAGTGTGGAGGGCTCCAGTTCAAAGGAGACCGTTGCTTTGGGAAGATGGGGAAATACATACACAGCTGGATGGTCTTTGTCTGTTCTCTAATGTCATCTTTTAAAAAAATATTCCAGAGGAAAAAAAGAAAAAGAAGAAGAAAAGAAAGAAGAAAAAGCGGAAAGCATCCAAAAGAAAACGCAGAAAACACTCTGAGGACAGTGACAGTGAGTCGGAGTCCGAGCAGAGCTCCAGTGGTAAGACGAGAGGGTTTCAGTTAATGTGTGTGATACAAGAGCTCTCCTTCTGCTCCTCTGAATGCAAAGCAACACTTCTGGCTTTTGTTGCACACTTGCAGTGTTCTGAAATTAAAGAGCTGCAGCATCAGTCTGCTATTTTTCCTTACACCATCTTGCTGGGTTTGCAGTGCCTTTTCCTTGAGTGCTTCCTCAGGAAGTAGGAATTCTGAATTTAGTATCCATTGGGTGTCTTGTGTCAGAGATGTTTGCTATGTTTTCATATCGAACAGCAGTGCAGGTAGCTTTCTACTAAAACTTCTCAGTATCCTTAGGTGCCTAAACAAATCTCATCTGATTTGCTGTGTACTAAGGCTTTCTGGTGGAGGCAGTTAGTTGTTCACAGTGTGGAAAACTACTTAGTTATAGCTAATCATCTCTTTTTGATAATATTTTTTTTTTCCAGATGAAGATAAAAAGAAAAGCAAGAAGAAGAAAAAGAAGAACAGAAAGTAAGTTTCCAGGTTGTGTGTAATTCTACCTGCTTTTGACTAGAGGGCAGCACCAGTTTCTTAGCAGGTGGTGAGGCAGGCCTTGTAGTTAGGGCTGTAAATACCGTCGAATAATCTTAATTTGATGGGTTTTCTTTAAATCTGCAGAACCATGCAGCAGAGAGGACTCGCTGCAAATGTAGGGAGCCACTATCTAATGCTGCATGAAAGGCCTAACAGTGTACATATTGTCTTGGTTTTGCTGTAAGTCATTTCCTGTAGAACAACAGTAATCTGTATGCAGACAGCCAATCTTTCCGTAGGTGGAAGTTGCTATGGGAAACCAATGACTTGAATATGATTACAAGCACTTTCTTTCATCTTAAATTTTGGTAAATAGCTGTCTGTCTTGGACTTTGGCACAGGAAGAAGTACAAGAAAAAGAAAACTAAAAAGAGCAGGAAGGAATCCAGTGATTCAAGTAGTGAAGATTCTGATGATGAAACGTTTCAAGGAGAAGATCTCTGGATTGAGAGATCAAGTAGGTTCACCTGACTTTAAATGTGGATTGGAAGTTCTTGGTGTCCTTTCATGAATTCTTTGTTAGGTGCTGCTGACCTCTGTAACTGTTCTGATAACAAAGACCAATGGGCACAATATTAATCTTCCTTATTATTTGATTGTTGCAGAAAATACAGAAGCTGATAGCTTGATTGGACCAGAAGCTCCCAAAACTCATGCATCTCAGGATGATAGGCCTTTGAAGTGAGTAGCCAGCTCTAACGATGCTTTGATCAAATCAAGTAAATCAGGCCTGAAGATGACTGTTCAGAAGGGCTGTTGTAACAATATGGCATGCATCAGAGAGAGATGCTGTGCCAGAAACTCTCAGAAAGAAGTGGTAGGGGTGCTAGCCTTTACCTTGACATGAATTCTGGTAGAAAAGTCTGCTTTGTGCTTTTCAGCCTTGATTCCTGGCAAACTAATTGTAAGATGCCTTTATTCTAATGCTCTGCAGTATCGTGACTTTTTAATGTCTTCATTACTGTTTAATCAGAACAGATTCAACTGGCAGTTGAAGATGATGTGGCTAGTGTTAGCCGTAGGGAAGAAACAGACCAATGTGTCGGGAAGAATAATAAAGTGCTTCAAAATGCATCTGTAGCAAGCAGATGTTTAGCTCAGGCTCTTTCTTTGAGATCGATTGAAATCACCATTTTTTGGTGTTGTTTTTTAAGCTATGGACACGCCCTCTTGCCCGGTGAAGGTGCAGCAATGGCTGAGTATGTAAAAGCAGGAAAACGTATACCCCGGAGAGGTGAAATCGGCTTGACCAGTGAGGAGATTGCATCGTTCGAGAGCTCTGGTTATGTCATGAGTGGCAGCAGGTATGGTTTTGATGATGGTAATGGTTCAGTGAAATTTTCAAGAGCTGCTTTGACTGTTGGACAGTTGGAAGAGTGCTTCCAAGCTCTAGTTGAAAGCATGGAAGAGAAGGTGCACTGTGTGCTTGCAATAATCTACCCTAAACTCCCTATTGCTGTAGGTGGGTGGTGAGGTTTTTTAAGGACCTTTTCTCCTTAAGAGCAAAAATTCTTTCCCAGTAATATACTTCTATTTATCTGGTATTTCAAATGAGGAGATGCATGTGTCAGGTGACTCAGAGGTGGTGTGTTTGGGCTGCAGTGGCGATGTGCTGGCTCTTCAGTAGGAGACAGCGTGAGAGTTTGGCTGCGCTTTTTTCTCCGAGTCCAACAGGAATTTCACTTGCATTTTGGTGAGCCAGCAACTGGCAGCTTGGGGCTAGGTGGGGCTTCCAACTCACTGCCTGAGAATAGACAACCCCAGAAATCAGTTTCTTGCTCTGCCAAACTCCTTCCTGGGAAGGCACATGTGCAGTTTGGGTTCTCTAGTGTAGGTATCTCTATAAGCCCATCATGACACTCAGGCCAGTTGGTGGATGGGAGCCGTGACAGGGCATGACATCCCCTGCCTGTGCTGATGTACACCATGTTCTCCTCCGCAGACATCGCCGAATGGAAGCTGTGCGTCTGCGTAAAGAGAACCAGATCTACAGCGCAGATGAAAAGAGAGCTCTGGCGTCCTTCAACCAGGAGGAGAGGAGGAAACGAGAGAATAAGATCCTTGCAAGCTTCCGAGAGATGGTCTACAGAAAGACTAAGGGCAAAGAGGAAAAATAATTCTTTTGTACACCATAGATCCTACCAAGCAGCAGCTAACCTGTTCCAGTCATGCTTTGCAGAAAGCTGCAAGTGCTGCAGTGCCTTTCACCCAGCAGGGCCAACCTCAGGAGTGGATTACTTGTGTCAAGGAAACAGTGACTTTTGTCACGTTTTCTTGGGTGATTTGTTCACCGTCTATAATGAATCCCTGTGAAGTGAAAGGCTACATGGCAGGGAGAGCGGGAGCAGGCAGGGAAGATTAGAGGTGGCAGTGGTCTGTGCTTGCTTTTAATTGGACAAGCAGGAAGATTCCATGGGAGGGCTTTGTTACTGATGCTGATCAGTGCGATTTTCCATTTATTTTGATTAATGAGAGTAGACTGGCCATCGGGTGCAAGCTACTAGTAACAGCAACAAAAGTGAAGGAACTCTGAAGTTCCTGTTTCAGATCCAAGACTGTCCACTTAAGTAATTTTTCATGAGTCTTTTATTTTTTTCTCAAGACAGTTTGGTTTGTGGTTCAAACTAGACTTGTAAATAGAAATGAGTTTGTAATTTAATACAGATGGGCTTCGGTTACTTTAAAGCAAGCAGACTGCAGTTGGGTATAAAGTAACAGTAGTAAGGGGGTCTGTTCTTCAGTCTGCCAAAGCCCGTGATGAAGAACCAAGGTGCTGCTTTTTTCCCTGTGTTATACATGGGTATCAGAGCAGTGGGATGCAGTGATCTGGAACCCTTGGATGTGCACAGGTGGTAACAAGGATTTATCTTTCAATTTATTTGAAATTTACCCATGGAAGTGTTTAGATTAAAACTTTATTTTAACTCCTGTGGTGTTCTAATTTGGTCTGTTTCAGCAGTGATACGTGGCTCTTGAAACTCTGTACTCAGAGGCTTACTCCAGACAGTGCTTCCGTGGTGGTTATCTTTGATTCAGCTGCGTATTTCCAAACATACCCCCCTTAACCTTCTACTTCTCAAATGCTTTTAAAACCAAAGTGTTTTCTAGAGGGTTTTTTTGTTCCTCTGTATCTCTGTGTAGTAATTTTGGCAGCAGAGATGTCTTGTATGTTTGTATAATGAAAATAAAAGTCCTGTAATGTTTGCCCTAGAGTTCTGCAGACCTGGTGTTCACAAACAGCAAGTCCAGCCCAGCTGCCTCTTCCCATTTGCGCTCTGGAACCTGGTTCCGTCCTGCCGTACCCACCCGTAGCTGCAAGGGACAGTCATGTACAGCCAGCTGCCAGGTCAGGGCCATCGTTGATTATGCACAGTTACAATGCTTTTTATGTATCCACGAAGTAGAAGTGCTAATAAGGAAGAGCCATTTTTCCTTCACTGTGTTTATTTGATTCTCCACAAATACCAACAAAGAATTGGTGGTGGTGAATTGGAGTTGTTGTTTAGAAAGTAAGTCTTTCCATGAGAATCATTTTACTTTCAATGATGTCCTTAAGCCACTTTTCTCTAAATCGGCACTGTTCTGGCCTGAAGGATGGAATTAAAAAAGGGTAAGTGGTAAGAATAATATTGAATCTGAGTTTGGCCAGCTGAGAACTGGCCTTTATTCACCAGGCAAGCCTATCTGTTTGGAAAAAGAACACCACCTAGACCTGTGTAAACCCAGGACAAATTCGTTATGGGGAAGGTAGATGCTCATGGGGTGGCTATCCATGCTTGTGTTGGAGGGAAGCTAATGATAAGCAGGGTCATTCTGTTTTGCGTGGCAGGATTTTGATTGAGCTTCCTCCACCTTTGCTATTACTGCAAACTTACATCAAGCTCCCTGTTTGTGTTTGGCATGGAGAAGTTTGCTAGAACTGCCTGAGTTGTCAGTGATGGAAGAGTAATAACATTTACCTGTGAATCAGCCTGCTGGACTCCAGCGTGAAGAACACCTCCACAGGCAAGGTCTGCAGGAGGGGAGACACGGCAGTGTTCAAAAAGCAGACATTTGAATTAGGTGAGAGCTATTATCTACTTCTTCAAAAATACCATGTGTATTTGTATAACATCTCTGATAAGGGTTAGAATAGTTTTGGTTTAAAGCCGTTGAGTATTCTTCTGTGAAGGCAGAGACTCAGATATTACAATTTTAAGCTTGTGCTAGGGTGTAAGATTTCCATCCTGGGGCTATGAGCTGATGCAGTGGTGTGCTGCCCAGCCCAGCCCTTCTGCTTAAGCAATAGCCACCAGTGGCACTAAGCAGGTAACAATAGCTGAGGGCTAGATGAGGGTGCACCAGCAGAAGTATGACTGGTATGCAAATATGACTAGAATTCAAACATTTTACTCCATAAATAGTGGAAAGCCCAGAGCCCACTGAGCTCTCCTGCATGGCAGCGGGCTGCACACCGGGATCTCCCCTTGAGTGGGGATGTCTCTTCAAGGTTACTCCTCAAGGCTGAGAGAATCCTTATCATGTCAGGTATTTGGTAAGTGAATTGGGAATAAGTGTGCTGAAACTTTGAAATCTTAGCTAAGTGGTACAAAGGATTGACTGCACATATATAATCCTTTAAATGTAAATCATGGAGTAAGTCTGGGACTAAGCCTGGATGCAGCTGTACCCAGACTCCTTTCTGATACGGAGTTTAGAATGCAAGGGGTTCCTCTCTGAACCTCACAAGTCATTGGGAGGGTCTCCCTCACAGTTTTGTCTGGCCCTGTCCTCCGTGCAGTAAATAATCAAGTGTACCTTGCCATCAAATCTGGTGAAACCACTGTCGCGTTTACCACTGAACTTTAACTGTTTCTATCAATAAAATAGACTGTTGCTTCTCTAGAGGGGAGTGCATCACTCTGTGACAAATTGGCATAGTCAGCAGGATGGCTGGTAGTATCACCGCTTATTTATGGAGGGATGGAGTGAATCAGGGTCCCAGCTTCACAGAAGAATGGGCTTGTGACAGTTGGCTATCACAAGCCACGTAGCTTATGGGGCTGAAGAATAGACACCAGGGAGCAAAGTGAACACTCCATAATCCCTGCTGAGTCTCTACGTGAGCTCTCTACAGGGTTTTATTTTTCTCTCTGCTGGTTATTTTTTTTCCTTACCATTTGTTATTTTTTCTATTTTTTTTAATTATTAAACCGTTTTTATCTCGACCCACAAGTTTTCCCACTTTCACACTTCTAATTCTCTCCCCCATCCCACCAGAGTGAGCAGCTGTGTGGTGCTTAGTTGCCAGCTAGGGTTAAACCACGACATGGGTGGATTGCTACGTGGCAGTCCATAGCCAGTAGGTAGAAAAAATGAGGTTCAGTGTGACTAAGCGTAGGTTCTGGAGGTAAATTCTACTCAGTGCAAACTATTTCTTTCCTCTTGAGCTGCAATATATCATTGTATGAGTGACAAACTTCAGGCTGATCTGGAATCTCTCACCGTTGCACTGGCAATGCCCAGGCCTTATTAGCCTCTCTCGTGAGAGCTGCCGCCTCCTGGCAGGTCACTCCACTGCCCTGGCATTTCTCTGCCTCAGAAAAAAAAACTGTATTCTTGTCTCTGAAAGGATTGGTGCATACCAGTTCTGAGTACTTACAGCTGGCTTGACTTTGGAGATCTCTATAACAAAGTAGACGCTTGCTGTTGCTCGTGGGATAGGTTTTCTGCGTGTTGGCATGCTCCAGCAGACTCTGTAGTGGTACTTCTTGCTGTACTTCAGTTCTTCTTCCTGGAGAAATTCCGACCAGTGAAGCCAGCTTTCGTGAACCTCCCATGTCTGCTGAACAAACACATGGCACTAAGATTCCCTCTCTTGACTAAAGGTAACTTCAGACAAGTGTTAGAAATCGTAGAATCACAGACTGGTTTGTGTTGGAAGGGACCTTAAAGATCACCCAGTTCCAACCCCCCTGCCATGGGCAGGGACACCTTCCACTAGACCAGGTTGCTCCAAGCCTCATCCAGCCTGGCCTTGGACACTTCCAGGGATGGGGCATCCACAGCTTCTCTGGGCAATCTGTCCCAGTGCCTCCCCACCCTCTCCAGGAAGAATTTCTTCCTGATATATAACCTAAATCTCCCCTCTTTCAGTTTAAACCCATTACCCCTTGTCCTATAACTACAGGCCCTCGTAAAAAGGCACCCCCCAACTTTCTTGTAGGCCCCTTCAGGTACTGGACTGAGGTGCTCTCCTTTAATTGTTCGCACTCCTCAACAGTGAGAAGGTGTGACCTTGCTGAGTGGATGGAATTGCCACTCACAGAAATGTATTCTTCAATCTGCTGCCGTCCTCTCTCCACTGTGAAGTTGTTGCCTGTGGTCCACTGGATATTTTTGATGACATACTCCGTTTCTAAAATAGATAAAATGCTGATAAATCCTTCTGGGAAGATCCTGACACATACAAATAGAGCAGGCACGCTACCTTTCTCTTTTTGCTCCAGCTCTGGAAGATAATCCTCTGTACTACTTCTCTGATTTTCTGTGGGAATGTGAGCTTTTTCCTCCCTGGCAGCGTTTTCCTCTCTCTCGTCCATTGTCCTCACCTTTAGAGAGAGACACCCAGAAACACGCTGAGAGAAGAGGGTTAGTCTTCAGAGCTGCGCGACCCATCTGAGAAACTTGGGGCTGCTCCGGAGAGGGGTTTTGGGACAGCATGGAGAGCAGCGGGCCAGTGTCCCTCAGCTGACGCCGCATCCCGTAACTCGCTTCCGCTCAGTCCTGCTTCCAGCTTTTTTCACCCCGCAGCCCGCAACTGCCTTCCGCTCAGTCCTGCTCCCAGCTCCCTGGAGCAATCGCTGCCGCTTCCTACCTGCCCTTGCCCGGCGGGTGGGCCCGGGGCCACGGCCGGGGGCGGCCCAGGGGAGGCCGGTTCCAGCCGAGGGAGCTGTGCGCGGGCCCTGGGAATGTCCCTGCGCCTGTCCTTCCCTCCCGGAGGGGACGAGGCTGAGCGGCTGCGCTGGTGCCCAGCAACCCGAGGACTGTTTACCCTGTGTCCCAGGCTACGCGGGTGCCAGCCAATCAGAGCGCGGGGATCCCGGCATCCCCTGCGGCATCCGGGAGCAGGCTATGGATGAGGACCATGGATGGGGACCGCAAGGCCTCGGGGAGATTCCTCCCCAGCAGCCAGTTTCCCGGGAGAGGAA
>NW_010230254.1:0-1488 GCF_000690775.1 Eurypyga helias | reverse complement strand
TCTTTTTGGCAAGTTTCTGCCAGACTCCACAACTTGGGAACTAACCCAGCCCCCAGCCCTGTGCTCTGCAAACAGAGACGCAGCCCAGCCCATTGCACAGAGGTGCTGCAGGCCCTGAACACCGGCGCCTGCGGCAGCCCTTCAGAGGGAAGGGA
The DNA here is from genome assembly GCF_000690775.1 of Eurypyga helias. Classification (NCBI taxonomy): domain Eukaryota; kingdom Metazoa; phylum Chordata; class Aves; order Eurypygiformes; family Eurypygidae; genus Eurypyga; species Eurypyga helias. The sequence continues at coordinate 1,333 of NW_010230254.1, read as the reverse complement.
CTGCGGACGCTGCATGAGGGACGCCGGGGATGGCTTAGCAGAACACAGCGTACTGAATTCCCAGCAGCCGCCCTTCCAGGAGGACAGGGTGCTGGTAGAAGGATGACCAGAGGAATAAACGAGCGAGGTGTAGGTCCTAATCCTCATAGTCTGATAGAGATGCTTGCTGCTTGGAGCTGAAAGGAGGTAGTGAGAGCGATGGGGAGCTGGTTTAGGTTTGTACGAGATGGGACAGTCAGTCAGCGGTGACACCAGAGAGCGAAGCTGCGACACTTTCCTTTGCTCATCGGCACTCTGTTTTGTGTTTCTTACGGGAGCTTGCCTCCTTTGCTTTCATCCTCTCCATAACAAAATTGGGAAGAACAACTGCAGCATAGGTGTCTGCTTTGAAAGGTGGGAGAAAAGGACCCCGGCACAGGAGTTGTGCCAAGGCACAGGAGGCATCTCAGGGCGAACTGGCCAACAGGTTGGAAAACGGCTCCAGCACCTCTGGGATTGTATGTTTAAGAAGGGGGGCAGGAAACCCTGCAGAACTGCAGTTGAAGAGAGGGGTGAGAATACGTGAGAGGAACAACTCTGCAGGCCCCCAGGCCAGTGGAGAAGGAGGGCAGGAGGTGCTCCAGGCGCTGGAGCCGAGATTCCCCGGCAGCCCGCAGTGCAGACCATGGTGAGGCCGGCTGTGCCCTGCAGCCATGGAGGGCCATGGTGGAGCAGAGACCTTCTGCTCTGTGGGAAGAAGGTTTTATTTTAAGATCTAGTTTTATTTGATTAGCAATACATCAAATTAATTTCCCTGAGTGGAGTCTGTTTGGCTGTGATGCTAATTGCTGAGTGATCTCTCCCCGTCCTTTCCTCAATCCACAAGCCTTTTGATGTATTTTCTCAGCCCTGTCCAGCTGAGGGGAGCGCCAGAGCAGCTTTGGTGGGCGCCTGGTGTCCAGCCAGGGTTAGCCCACCACAGCAACACAGATACAAGGGCTGAGTACAGGTGTATCTTTATTAGAGAGTCATTATCATTTTACATAGATACGTGGATTCTTCAAAGGGCCGCCGCCTTAGTCTATGTTCTCCAGACCCTGAAAAAGAAAAAGTAACAGCTGTATCTGCATTGACTTGCAAGAGGGCATAGCTGAAAATGCAGGTTTTCACACTACGCTTAAGTACCCAAGTCCTAATTAAAATAAAATTTAAAACGTATGTCCCCACAGGCAGGCCAGTGCCAGTACAAAGTGAGCTCCAACAGCCCCAAAAGCAACCAGTGCCCACCAGAGGCTGTGGGAGCCCCCAGCCCAGTGCTCGGGGACGAGGGGGGCGGCGCACGGCTCCCCCTTTC
>NW_010230253.1:3724-4941 GCF_000690775.1 Eurypyga helias | reverse complement strand
AGTTAAACCACGACAGCATCTTCACAGCAGTTTTTATAATTTCCATTTACGGGAGGGCACATGGACCAGACTGAGCATAAGGAATAGGGGTACTGGCTGCAAAGAGGCCAGTATCACCACTGAAGACAAAAGCTTGTTACAGGATTAAATCCTTTAATTAAGATGATTCTGGAGCTGGTAAAAACAATTCTTTCTTGTCTTCATCCTTTCATAGATAAATTACATGGAGCAAAGTCAGGAACAGAAGGGGCAGGAGGGCACTATATTTTGGCATGGTTTCTGCAGAGCTCCTCAGAGCTGTGACTGACTATGGCTGTAACATCTTCACCTTGCTAGATGCAGTGACTGTGACTGTAACACCAGTGGAGTTATCAGCCACCAAGTACATGTCAAGTGAGTTCTAAACCAGACTTCTATTACTTTGTACCTTGGGTGGAATTAAACATTTGATTACAAGAGGCACAAGACTGTGTGTCTTTCAAAAGAGCTAGATTCAAACTGAAAACTTTTTATGGACCTACAGTTTTACTACTGACTTCAGCTGAAGTTGTCACCACCTAGACAGTGATGAACACGTAGGCGACTAAAGCTGTTTGCAACCCACACAGTCTCTTCACACCTAGGTTGCCACAGGCATCCAGTCCTGGAGGCATGTTCTGAGAAAGGCTAACATGCCCCAGCAGCACTTAACTGCCAGACACAGTCAACACAAGGCTGAAGGAACTAGAGACGGGTCTCATTTCTTGCATAACTTCTTACTGCTGGAAAAGTCACATAGGAAGTTTCAGACCTAGATTCAGAGCTCCCTGCACTCAGATGCTATCTGAATCTATTTGGCCTCTGCCACAAGGTTACAAACTTCTGAACAAAGGCCAGAGTATTCCCAAGATGCTCCCAAACCCAGCAAGAAAGTAGGAGTGACCAAGTCAGTGCTATGTTGTTTGTCCCTGGGCGAGCAGCAATATTCAATCAGCCACCAGTTGCAAGTAAGAAAGCTCAGAACAGGCTTTGACTTTCAGTAATCAAAACACTCATATACCCATGTAAAATGTGCTTTAGAAAAATGGGAAAATAGGACATCTAGAATGTCAAATGACAGGAAACGTATCTATATTTCAAAGATAGATTGTAGACAGTATAGTGTCATATGAAATTTCTGGTATTCTTAGACAGAAATATTTCCTTTTGAGGCATTTGGTACTTAGGAGAATAGGTGA
>NW_010230253.1:800-3696 GCF_000690775.1 Eurypyga helias | reverse complement strand
AAAAACCCCAACTTTATATACACATGGAGAGAGAGAGAAATATGCGTGTGTGTGTTTATATATATAATCATCATATATATATATGATATATATAATCATTATATATATATAATCATCAAATTTTATCCATCCCTGGCCATGAAGAAAAAGCAGACGTAGTTCTGGAACTCAAATCCATTGTTCCTTTGAACCCTGGTTCACATCACTTGTACTATACCTGAATGAAGTGCCATATATAACAGACAACAGGTTACTTTAACAAGTTAATCTGGCAGCGGTAGAAAACCCATATTCTCTCTCAAATGCAGTTGAGTTGCTTTACTTCCTTTCAATTCTATTCAATTCCACAGAGCTATCTATTTCCTGACTCTAATTCTCTAAAATTGTGCCAAAAGTGTACCTTAGCATATCATGATAGGATCTTTCCAGCCCATGAGAACATAGAGTCAACAAAGCTCTTCCCCTTTCATTTCCTGAGCTTCTGGTAAAAGCAATTTCATTTTCAGGATGTTAACATTATTAGTTCTAGCTAAGAAAATAATAATTCATCATAAAAATGCTGATAATGTATCAGCAAATGAATGTTTTGATTGTGGTTGCTATCTACAAACACAAAATTATGTGTAGCTTGTTGGAAATTAACACACTTTCAAGGAGAGGAACAATAAAATAATTGCTGAAGAAGGCTGTCAATAATGGGACAAGGTGCAACCCAAATTAACCAGAAAACTATATTTGATCCTAACACATCAAACTAACATGAAAATATGTCAATTTTACACCTAATTGTTGCTTTTGCATTACATATTGGAGTTGCCTCATATGTGTGCATATGTATTATTGCATTGGCTAGCAGTTCAGTGGTGCACAGTGAAGTTACTAAGTGGACTGGAGAAAGAGTCTCTATATGGACACTCAGACTCCTGCTCCCCATCTCCCCCTGAGATCAGATGCCCAATGGAGCACACAGGTGAAGCAAAAGCCCAACTTTCCTTCTACAGAAGCCACAAAGAAAAATGTTTGCAGAAGGGTATGTGGAGGTCTACATCTTATCCTCACATGGAGGATAAGGATACAGGTGAACCTCACTACAGGGCTAAGGGATTCAGAAGTATCCCTGGTTTCCACAGTTCAGGAACAGCTTGGAAAGGTTTTTAAACTCTTAAACACAGCATTCCCTGGAAAATCTGCTCTTTCAGAACTTATGAATAGCAAGAAACCTAAACAATCATGGCATTTTCCAAGCAGTGATATTAGTGTTTCCATTCTTTCTGTTCAGGCTAATCATAATAACACAACTATTAACCAGCAGCTCTAATTACATTACAAAAAAAAAATCATTAGCCTTTAAATTTACCAACTCCTTGATAGAATGAACAGAAATTGCTGTTGATGTTTTCATAATATATCTAAATGCCTCAAATTCAATTTTACCCAGGGAATTCCCTGTTGCTGTTGTATTAACTAACACCTCCTGTTTTCTCATAAATGCTAAACAAAGCCATTCTGATTGTTAATTACAGTCCTCTCCCAGTCGTGTTAGATACCTTCCTACAGAAACATTAGTAAGTTTTAGTTACAACAAGAAAAGTTGTGAAACTGCGAAAGCTTATATAAGAACTGGACAGAGAGTTAAGCAATCGTGCTTTCTTTAGCAACTCAGCAAACCTTAACCTTCCTTTCCATTTCTGTGACTTACGGTGCTCAGCATTCTTCCTATGCAAAGCACAACTGAATTAATGGAGTTCCTATTACTAGACAACTTCATGTTATACAAAGAAAAAATTATTTGTATTGTGGGTGTTCTTGTCTTGTTTTGATGTGAGACAAACAAAGTAAAATCTTTTTTTAGCCTGAATCTAATTTTATATAACTCTCTCAATGAATGACAGACCTTAACCTTAAAGCTTGAAGGTTTTTGAATTCAAACTTTCCCTCCTCCCATTCCATACTCTCTTCCTCTCCTTTTATTGAATCCAGCACCTAAGTAACTCTGCTCATTGCTGACCCTTTCAGAGCATGCTCAAAGATCACTGATAGCTCCTACAGTTGTTCCAGCAATAAATTAATAAAGAACTGACCAGACATTCATCTTGAATAACATAAACCTAAGCATCCCCAATTCAAACTAAATAATAGAGGACAGATCCAAAGAAATATTTCTGCACCTAAAAGATAGATCTTCCCAGCACTGAAACTGAAACCATGAGTTTGCAGAATCACATCCTCAATAAAGTCGGTGGCATGAATTGGGCACCTCAGAAAAAGGCCCAGAAGAGTTACCACCTCAAACATCAAGTTGGCTAATGGCTGTACAAGCAATGTACTGATGCTTAGAACTTGGCCAACTAAGCATCCATGTCTAAGCAGTCATGTTTTTAAATTCTCTGCTCTTTGAGCTTTCATTCAGAGGCTTCTATCCTCATATGAGTGGAGCACCTTCTAAAAAAAGACACCTACACATTTTATTTAAAAGAACAGAGCCATGGTCGCCAAGTTATCTTAAAACATAAAGTAATGAAATAAGATCTCCTTTTGCTACAACAGTAGCATAGTTAAAGCCTTTAGCTAATATTTGGAAGACTATTTCAGTTCTGTGCTAGATAATTTATTTCATCTGACTGAAATCATTCAACTCACCAATTTCTGCTGCCTCAAAGTTCTCACCAACACCAAGTCACAAGACAGTTCCTTTCAGTTAATATGCAACAGTGGGGGAAAAAATCCAAAGCTATGTTGCAATTCTTTCTCATAATAAGTTGTGAAGTACTTCACAAGAAGTTTCAATGAGTGCATGCAAGGCTTTCAACTAACCAGAGTGAACTAATTTTATGTGAGTTTTGGAAAGGAGAAAAAATACTTACAGTAGGTATGATTATATTACAAAGGCCGGCTT
>NW_010230253.1:0-755 GCF_000690775.1 Eurypyga helias | reverse complement strand
ATGGGGTCTGACTGTCTGGAGATGCTTAATTCCTAGAGAACATTCAGATTTATGAGACTGAATTCAATATGACTGAGTAAATGAAAAAAATCCATTAACTGAATAAATCTAACAATATTCTTCTCAAGCACCCTTTGCTTTTGCTCCTATTCAACTATTTATTGTAAAAAAAAATTATAGGGTAGTTTTTATTTCAATATTTATGCATATATATGTAGAAATTTATATTTCTAAGGAAGGTGATATTGACTCATTGGGACCTGATGGAATGCATCTGCAGGTCCCGAAAGAACTGGTGGATGGGGTTGTGAAACCTCTATCCATAATATCTGAAGTCATGGCAGTCTGGTGAAGTTCCCACTGACTGGAAAAGGGGAAACATAACCCTCATCTTTAAAAAGGGGAAAAAAGAGGATCCGGGAAACTACAGGCCAGTCAGTCTCACCTCTGTGCCTGGCAAGGTCATGAAGCAGATCCTCCTGGAAACCATGCTGAGGCACATGGAGAATGAGGAGGTGATTGGTGACAGCCAACATGGCTTCACCAAGGGCAGATTGTGCCTGAACAAAATATGGTGGCCTTCTACGATGGGGTCATAACCTTGGTGGATAGAGGACAGGCAACTGATGTCATCTACCTGGACTTGTGTAAAGCCTTCGATACCGTTCCACATGACATCCTTGTCTCAAAATTGGAGAGACATGGATTTGATGGGTGGACCGCTCGATGAATAAAGAACAGGCTGGATGGTCACA
>NW_010230252.1:15791-103580 GCF_000690775.1 Eurypyga helias | reverse complement strand
GTGTGTTTGAATTTCAGTTTCTATGTGGGTCTCACGCAGTGAGGAGCTAGTGTAGTGTAGGTACAATGCAGAGATAAAGCTGAAATGAGTTCTTGCCACATAGTTGAGATGTTTAACCAAGGTGATGGTTCAGTTGAGATGTTTAACCAAGGTGATGGTTCTCTGAAATTTTAGGAATTGAAGGTTATTGAGATCCTTTGATGTGTCAAATGTGGAAGGAGTTATATTTAAAGAAGCCATGGGGGATTTCAAGAAAGTAGTTGTTGAATACTTCAGTCTGTGTTCAGTTCTATTCTATTCTGTTCTATTCTATTCTATTCTATTCTATTCTATTCTATTCTATTCTATTCTATTCTATTCTATTCTATTCTATTCTATTCTATTCTATTCTGTTGTTTAGCTCTCTCATTCATTTAACAAAGGTGAAAAATTTTCTTTAGCATTTTTATTTCCTCCCAAATATATATTAAAAACATAGATCAAGTATGAAAGAGAAATGTGGATTAAAGGTGGTGTGTGGTATTGTGAACTTGCTGGGGAATGCATACCACCTTACAATGTCTGCCAGTGCACATTGTAATGTATATGTGGACCTTGACATGCCGTGTAATGAAGTATTGTGCACTCATTAAGGCCCATCAGTTAACGGAACCTCAGAAAATACTGGAACAGAAAAATATTAATTTTGAGAATGGGGATAAAAAGCTATCAGGAACAGATTTCTAGAGAAAATTTCTTTCTGGCCGTGTAAGCCATCCACCTTCTGTCACATATAAAAACTCATCAAGATATTGAAACTATGAGAAAAGTTGCTATATTAGCTGATCTAGAATTTCTGAGATAAGAGCATGTAATATGAGGCCTGTAGATCCATGATCAAAATCAGGCTTTCATGCTGTGCTACATGTCAGTAAAGCTAATTCAGCATTTTTGATTTTGAGGAAAAGGGAAATACTTTATTACAGCTGTATTAATGTATACTTGTATAGCCCTTTTGGGGCAGAAATGACAAAATGGTGCACATACTTTAGAGTCAACTAGTGTAGTGGGGATTAAAGTTTTTTTTCTATTTCGTAATATGTTGATAGTGGCAGAAGTTGTAACGAATAATAAAGAGTTTAGTAAATGTGAGATTATGAACCAGATACAGACTTTATTTTTCTGACTATCTGGTCTTTTAAAAGGAATCAAAAAAATGATAAATGATTTATGTTTTAGGAAAATACTTTCAGGGATTTAAGGTTTCCTTTTCAATCACAAGATACTAGAGCTGGAAGTTATCAGCTCCTGCTTGTGCAGACTTCTACTGGGTTAGGCATGGTACTTGATGGCGAAGATTTTATCATATTTTAGGACAAAATTCTAATGTTGCAAAAGATGAAAAAGATGCTGCAGGTGATAAGAAGGAAATTATATTTACTATCAGGATGTTGTTGCAGCTGATACTATTTTTAGATAATACCCTTGTTAAACGGAGATTTATTTTATGGCTTGGTGTAAATGAATGAAAGTTACTCCAATTGTTACATTACATTTTAATTTGTTATTTGGATTAAATATACTTAGGAGAGTGATTCTCAATAGCTCTTGTGACAAAAATGCAGGTTTACTACATGATAAAGCTGCTAAAAGGTGCATTGGTAAAAACAACTTTGCTGGGTAGACATTTCTTCTTTCTTTGGCTGTTTTTTTGTCCACAGATGTTAGCTGTTTTGTATGAGAATAAAGGTGTTAGTTTATGAGTTTCTTGGAAGAAAAAAGTTTAAAGGCTTGGAATACATGAGATGTGTGGACTGAAGCGCCAGAGGACATTGGTGGAATGTTAGGTGAAACCCTTAGGGAAATAATTCAACAGCAGCATCTGGAAAGGAACTGTATGTGGCTTTAGGGTTTACTTTTAATGCAAGTAGTTAAGATGAGATTAAATATAGGTGTTAGTATGTGAGAAATGGGGGAGCAAGGTAAGTGATGAAGGTATATCATGTGGAATACTGGGATTAGGAAAAAGATTTAACAGAATCCACAGCTGATCACAGCTGAATTTTTAAAAGCCTGGCAACATAATTTGAATTGAACTATATATTGGTTTCATATGAAGCAAACAGCTTACATGAAAAATATATTGGGGAAAGAGAAGAGAGAGGATAGGCAAGCTCCTTGGCCCTGCTGTGTCTCACTTTTGCCTGAATGGTATGAAGAAGGCAGAAGGTTAAGCTACTAAGCCAGCTGGCTGTTGGTTGTACACAGAGGAATCAACTGGCAATTGAGAATTTTCTCTTGTCTCCCTGCTGGTTTTTGATACCTAGGACTTGATTCCATTGCCTAAGCACAGTTGTCTGGGGCTGTGTGAGGTGCCCTAAGGTAGCTGAGATGGCTTATAGGGTTGGAAGGTATCAGGATTTATGTGAGACCTGTTCCCTGTTAGCTGGAAGTCAAGAAAGGTGCGTCTCAAATGCACTAGGTGCCTGTAATTAGCCATCTGACTTGTGCCCTTACTGCTTAGCTGAGTTGTTTCATATGCTTTTGGCCCCTGCTGACAGTGCTGAGAAGTGGCTTGAGTCAGCCAGCCGCGCTTCATTGCTGATGCCACTGAAGATGGCTACTATCCTACTTTACCTCCAGCTGCCAAAAAAAGGCACAGTTCCTGTGTCCTACATGACATGTTTAGGGAACCTTAAGACATTATATGTGAATATATGAATTCACTGTAGTGGGATACTTAGCACATCTGTAGACATAAATGTGTAGATCCCTAAGTTCAGGTGACTAGAAGTCCAACTGAATCCTGCCATAAAGAATATTTCAGGACACCTTGAGTTTAGTGAGTAGTACAGCTGGGTTGCCATTGAGTCCCTAAGTGTTATTAACTGTCATCAGAGTTCAGATCTATCCTTTGCTCAAGATTATGTATCACAGTAAAATGAAAGTACAGCTAATGTCAATACTATTAGATATTTGTTACTTATTTTGTGCTTAGTTAACACTGATCCACTGGTCTTATTACCAATTTTACAAAAATGCACATTTCTTCTGCATCTGTTGTACAACTGGTTTTTGTCTTTGTCATAGTTTCTGCAGTTCCAGTCCATTTTCTTTTGGTTGTTTCACTCTACTGTTTTTATGTTTGCATGATTAGAACATGTTAAAATCTTATTGCATTACTATTTAATGTAATAAATTGGGAATTTAACCAGTTCAGCAGAAGCTGGGACATACCACTGAGGACTTTTTAATAAGCTTATAAAAACTGATGATTTTTAATAAAAATGCTTGTTAAAAATAAAGCATTATATCTGTATTTTTTCTAAATTTCATATAAGAAAATCTTTCAATAGCTCTGATTATTAGCAGTTAAATAGGCAGAAAATCTTTACATATGCTCACATTTGACTGATTCCATTGTAAAAATGGAACATTTTTATGACATCAGGAATAGTGTGGTGTTCAAGATACCATGATTTCCGACTTACTATTGGGAAATTATTATGATAACACTTTGCAGATGTTATTTTTCTAAAGAACTTTATAAATTTTAAATTCTCCTGAAGGATGAGTTGCCAACAGTGGCTAAATAAATAACCATTAAACTACTGTCATTTTTATCAGTGTCTTTGGGGAAGAGAACTATGGAAAGCACAGTGGTGGGCCAGCTGTACTTGTATTAAAGATTTCCTTGATCTTTTAGGCACTGCCTTTGGACATAGAAGGTGATTTTGATGACAATAATAATTGAGAATAGTTGATTTACTTCCAACTTTTCACTTGAGTTCTTAAAGATCTATGCATAACTCACTTTTATTGACAATGAGGTATTTAAAGAGACTTAACTGATAGGGTGGATGGGCTGGCTTGTCGATGTATTAGTTTTTCCCCCCATTGAATCCCGAAGCATTTTAAAGGCCAAATTACTTTCACATGTTGGGCTTGTAAGGATGATCATACCTCTGCTTTCTCAGTGTGTGTGGAAAAACACCACTCTTTCTTCCTTCTAGAATTCTGTCTTCAGTCTTGCCCCTAAAACACCATACACACCATAATACTATTACCATAAATAATAGTAAAGGAAAGTGTGGGAGGTTTTGGCTCCAGTGTCATCAATATGCTGTTGATCTCAGTTCTCTGTATCCTTTTCATCCAGCCCAGATGGCAGAGTATAATTGTTTTTCCAGGCTTTGACCAAGATAGGGATATGGATGAAAGTGAGTTGGCTACAAATCAACTTGGTTAATGGAGAAATTCTGCTTGTTAGCCAAGGGAAGCATTTAGGGAAATAGAACAAGGTAATGTATACACCATGTCCTGAAAATACATTTTTAATTTTTGCTAGTGACTGGCTGTGTTGGGCTCTTACTAACAACAGAGGCATCTAGTACCATTTATTATTAATGATTCCATTGTAACACAAGTCTAACTGTAGCTGTCTATGCCTCTGCTACCACCTGACTCTGGTAATACGTTCCCTTCACCGTTATTTTGCAAGTTACCTACCATTATCTATGACTACAGCACGTGTCTGCTTTTAGGTTGCATGAACTGTTAGCTGTAACTGACACTTGTATTCGAACCTCTGTGATTCCATGTGCTCTGCATTTGTTGAAAATAGCAACAAATGTTTTTCAGAAGATGACGAGTTGTCAGTAATAATTCAGAAAGTTCAGGCTCATCTAGGAGACTGTTATTTGACAGATTTGGTCTATTTTTTTGTCCTGTCAGGTTATGAATGATTTTATGTAAAATAGACATGAATATTAAAGAAGCAATTTCTTTGTTTTCAAGGACTGTGAACAGTCTTTGGACTTGATTTTATCCTTCTGAGTATTCATCCTGTAATGCTAATACTTCTCACAGCATCCAACATCATGGTAGAGAATTGGACATGGTTTGCAGTTTTCTTATAACTAACTGCTCCTTCTGTTAGACTTTCAGTCTCCAGCTCCTGAGATTTCCATTTTGAAGGACTATTAGAACAGCAGTTTTGAGAACCTGCATCTGCCTGTGGAACTTCCTGATCCACTGGAGCTTGCATTCGGCAAATGGCAAAAAAGCCATGACCACCAGAGATGCTTGTGTGACTGTGTACTCAAATATAGTAAGTTGTTGTCCTTAGTGGTATAGTTAGAATGTAGCGTGGACTGTCATGATTTTGATGATCACATTTTAAAATCAGTAAATTTTGCAATTCAAGTATTCACTTTTTTTACCTTTGCTTACTAGGAACAACTTCTAGCGGTCTGTAACTATCTTCACATCATAATAATTTTTATATGTATTTTCCAGTATACTTTCACTGGTTTTGTTTAAATTGAGATATCAGAATATTTGAAGAACAATAAGGTTCAAAACCAACACAATATCTAAATCAACAACAAATCAAAAATGTGTTTATATGTGTATATTTCCCCAAAATATTTATTTCTAGATAAACCATTCTGTGATTCTAAGATTTGAAATAACATTAGTAATTGTATTTTAGATAACAATAATGTTATGTATGTTTCTTCATGAATGTTTGTTTTGAATAGGTGGTCTTAATAGATTTTGCTCTTTACCCTTATGTAAAGTGGGAAATACAGCTTTTATCCAGCATAGCCATTACCGTGTGCCCAAGGTACAACCACTGGCTCAGTTCATAGAATCATAGAACGGTTTGGGTTGGAAGGGACCTTAAAGATCATCATCTGCCATGGGCAGGGACACCTTCCACTAGACCAGGTTGCTCAAAGCCTCATCCAGCCTGGCCTTGAAGACATCCAGGGATGAGGCATCCACGGCTTCTCTGGGCAACCTGTTCCAGTGCTTCACCACCCTCTCCATGAAGAACTTCTTCCTGATAACCTCCCTGCTTTCAATTTAAATGTGCCCAGTGTAGTAGTTCAGGGTAGCTCTTCAGTCTTGGAAGAAATACTGTAACAATTCGTGTTCGCTTTAAGTAATGGATAGATAAGAAGAAAATCTGGTGTATGAAGAAACGGAGATCATAAAGAAATACAGGATAATATTGTTACAAGATCAGTATGGTAACCCATGTAATTTTTTTGACTAAGAGTGGTAGTTACAGAAAGCATTCCAAACTCATGTCATGATAAAAACCGATGAGGAATCTTTAAGCCTATTTATTACTTCTGAAGTCAGCACTTCTTCATGAAAGGGGAAAATGAGGAATAGTCTAAAAACGAACATTGGTTTGGTCTTTGATATGAGACGAGAAGTACAACAGAAAACAACTTTCATCCTCTCATGTATTTAAAAATGTACTAAAAATTATTAGAGTTTATTCTTATGCTTTTAAAATAAAAGTGAAAGTAGAAACCACCAAACAGTATTCAAATATGTAACAAACTTTTCGGTTAAACAAAATGGAAAGAGCCAGGGTTTCAGTTTATGTGTATTCACAGTTCAAGAAGAGTTCACTTGAATTGGTTATATGAGGCAAATTGTATGTTAGAGGCAGCTGCAGGTTTTGTTTGCATCTCTGAGCGGCTAAGCACATCCACTGTAAGCAAAGGGTAAACTGCAAGGCATGGAATGCAGGAGTTTCACACAAAGTGTGTGAGAGTTGACCTCTTGTGGTCTAGTATAAAGGAAAATAGCCTGAGAAGTGAGGAATTCCTTCTCTTACTCCCTCTGTTAGACTCCTGCAGAAAGAGATTATATTGATTTATTAAATCTGTAGATCTTTTTAAAAATGTGCTATTTTGTGTTTGGCCTGAGAGAAATGTCCTTTCCTATAGAAAGGAGTTGCTTATTTGATTTGCTGCATCTTGGTACATTTTGCTAAGACCTGGGAGATAACTGCACTGTGAAATTGGTTTGCACAATTAGTACTCCTCTGGTGAGTCTCTTAGCAGGAAGTGGTTTAGCACAATTGCATATCATGCCTCAGTTTTCACAGTGAGTATTTGTGTATCAGAGACAGCTCTTTTACTGTTAGTTGTATTTGGTGTATTTTTTCATGTCAGACTCTTGTTTGTTACTTGTTTGGAAGACCTATTCTAAAGGATTTCCAAAAGAAATAGTAATATATAGATGGTATCTTGCTTTCTAAAATTTATAACTTTATGTCCCTGAGTACTGTAGTTAAAAGTGTACTTGGATTTTCTAGTGTTGTGCAAGAATATTATTCTTAACACAGCAACATTTTTTTACAGTCTCTGAAGCATTCCATGTTAATGTAATTTGCTACCTTTTGAACTGTCAGTTCATCAGAATTCTGCTTATTTTATAGAATTCTTTTTATGGAATATTAATTTATAATTTCTAAATAGAAGTCATAGTTGTTTCTTACTTGTTAGTTAATATTATTTGCACTTTATGACCTTTGTCTTTGCCATTAAATTCTTCTTTGTAAACAGGATCAGATCAAACAACTGGCCACTCCAGCAGCGTAAACATTTATAGTATAGTTGAACTCTCCTGTGTTTAAAATGATATTTTTTCTGGTTTCATATGAATGACTTGTATTTTATTGTAAACAGTCCTGCAATAATTTAATAAGTGTACTAGCAGATTACATTAGAATTTAATAATTAATGGAAATGACAGCACAAATGTTTCTCTTACTTTACAATAGAAATCCCTACAGTGAATTCTCAGTCAGTTCAGATAATCTCCCGATATATGTAAATCACTACTCTTTCATGAGCTCACACAAGCCCTCTAATAAAAGTTGTAAGCACATTCAAATTAAAATTGAAGACGTGGAATAAAGTAATAACCTGTAGGTTTAATCCCCAGTATACGAGAGACATGGACATACTGGATCAGATCCAGCAAGGGGCCGTGAAGATGATTAATGGATTATTGGAGCATCTGCCATATGAGGATAGGCTGAGACAGCTGAGAGTGTTTAGCCTGGAGAAAAGAAGGCTTAGGGGGATCTTATCAATATGTACCAGTACCTAGTGGGGTGAATAAAGAAGACAAAGTCACTGACAGGACAAGATGCAGTGGGCACAAACTGAAGAACAATAAATTCCAGTTAAAGATCACAAAAGCCTTTTTTACTGTGAGGGTAATCAACAGTGGAACGGTTGCCCAGCAGTCTTCATCCTTGGAAATACTCAGTATAGTTCTGGGCATCTTGCTTTAGTTGACTCTGCTCTGAGCAGGGGTGGTTGGACTAGACCATCTGCAGAGGTCCCTTCTGTAGAGTTAACTCTGCATTTAACTAATATAATTCTATAATGATTTACTTGCATTTTATATTTTGCCCTACTATGCATAAACTTCAGTTGAGTTATTTTTTGAACTAGGAAGTCCAAAACTAGACACAGTATTTCAACTCAGTGTCAGTCTACTTTTACGTCTAAGACATTCCCGTTTATAACCTAGGATTAGATTTGCCATTTAATTTTCTTTTTTTTTTTTCCTCTTGAGAGAATGATGTTGCTGACTCATATTCAGTTTGTTATTTGTTTTAATATCCCAGTCCTTTTCTATAGAACTGTTTAGTCAGGTAATCTCTGTGTTCTATTTTACAAAAACCTTTTTTTTGTGGGTTCAAATTTATTAAAATTGAGAAATAAATATGATAGAATTTGTGAAGGACAAACATGCAAAACTTCTTTTAATTGGTCAGTGAGTGTCAGATACAGTAAGGATAGTTCTAAGTGTTTTGTTATGTATTACTTTTATTGAAATGTATCATATTTATTTCTCCAGTATGTCAATGAATTTTGAATTCCAGTCCTGTTTTCTAAAGCACTTGCAACTGCTTTGTTTGTGGTATTTCTATGTTATCATTCAGGTCATGAATATGCAATAATATCATAAGAAAAAAGTACTTCATGAAAGCTTCTTGAGGATTGATGGGGCTTTTTTGCTAGTCATGGCCTGTTCCTGACTACTGTTGTCCCAGTGGTCATGTCAGCAGCATGTGGCAGATGTTCTAGGACAAATACTTAGTTTATCTTTACTGAGGGATATTTACCAGGTGTCCCACTGTTTTCTGAGTATCTTTATATATTCGTTATATCTCAACAGGTAAATCTTCTCCATTTTCCCCCTAGTTAATTTGAGAATTAATATCTTTCATATCTGCCTCCCAGCAGTGTGAACTATATAAACAAGTCTCTGCAACACCACTTCAATCATTATTTGATTATGTACTAAGATTTTAATTTCTTCCTGTTTATTTCCTCTATGTCTTGTAAAGTTCAGAGACTTCTGTATGTTCAGAAGATTGACCACTATTTTCTTTGTTCTCCTTCCAGCAACTGTATTATCTCAGAGCCTTCTCCCGGTTTTTGGGTGTTTGTCCATGTCACTGCGCATACACATGCGGAGTTATGATGCCACCTCCCTGCTGATCCTTATTTAAAACTGCTCTTCTAAATAATTCTTCCTTTTGCAGGACGGACATACCTGTGCTCAGTTGTCCTCTGTGCCAGAACACCACCTTGTGGGAAAGGAAAGCAGAGCTACATCTTTGCTTGGTTAGAATGTTACCTGAACCTCCAGGTTCTTCTCCTTTACTTCTGTGTCCTTTCAGCTGTTTTTGAGCTGCTCTGGGTAATATTTGCCAGTGATATTAATGCCCATCTGAATGAGCTTCATGGTCTAAAAATCAGAAGGCCAAATGAACATCAGCTCCTTTACTAGAAGTTCTGAAGCACTGGCAAGGCTTAAAAAAGTGTGTTTATTTAATTTGATTACATTTATGGTTATATTAAGAAGATTATACTTCTCCAATTAAGGGTTACTAGGATTTTCTATAATAGACGTGAATTTTCAGCTATTTAAAACTCAGGGAAAATGTTTCCATACAGAAGTTTGGCATTCAGTGTCTCAAGCTGAATGGTATGGATATCCTTCTTCGATTTTTTTAAAAAAGTTTCTTTGGCTGCATTCTGTTTTTAGGGAGGCAATTTTTTGTGGTTTTATATGCTTTTTGTTCTCCCTTGGCAAGGCTTGATCCATGGAAAAAACAAATTTTCCAGGCTCTTAGTCTTTTATGTCAACTATTTCCTTTTTGATATTTCAAACGTTGTACTTTGGTAGTCATTAATTTTTAACAGAGCCACTATATAATCCAGTAAGCAGTCACCTCTAAATATCTAGCACAACAACGTTTTATACTTCATTATATAAACATACTTCATAAAATACAATTTAGTAAATACTTTTTCTGAAACAAAATTATTTACCATTGTTGTTTAGGGTTTAATGTAAGTACTTGTGCATTTATGTAAGGTTAACCTTTTTTGGATTCTCTTAAAATGTAAAAGCTATTTCTCATTCAGACCATTTAATGCCATACTTGGAGGTGTCAGAATTCTCTAAGTTTGTCACATTGTTGGTACTGAAAATCCTTCCTTTTACCCAAGGGGATATGGTGCACATTTGGAATCCTTCAGTTAGCATTCGGGGATCTCGATCCCTCAATTCAGGAAGCCCAAGTTTTGGTAAGGTGTAATGCCATCCCCATAGTAAACAGAGAAGTATCTTCGTAAGTTCTTAAAGACTTCAGTCTGTTGTGTGGATTTGAAGCTTGACTAGTCAATGCAAATGGCATTGAGCCCGGCACAGAATGTGACTGGGGGCTCAGGTGACTTCTGCAGCTGTATTTCAGGTGATGTCCAAATATTCTGCAAGCGTGACAATGTGGTCAGAAGACTTCCCAAGAAAGCAGGGAGTCTTGTTTTTCTTCCTGACAATACTGTCAGGTACATATCTTCAACTTCTTGGAAGAATGTCCTAATAGCTAGTTACTGAGTATTAATTCATAGGACAGGTGAGTTTAATGTGAAGAGGTAGGCCTTTACTCCTCTGATTCCACTTGGGCCATGTAATGGAAAAATGCTAGTCATCTGAGCAGAAGATGGTACATGTAATCATATAGTCTCCATTTTTTTCTGAGTTTTATCTAGTGATAATGCACTGTAAAATGCATAAATAGTACACAGGGGCCTGACACTAAGTATTCTGCCTCCCTTTTACTTGTTATCTGAGCTTCAGCAGTTCAGCACGAGACAAATTATTAGTTAAGTTGGAGAGAAGGATGATCAGAACAGGATTTGTGAGATGAGTAAGAAGCTGGCTGAGGAGGAAGTAAAAGATAATGCTGAAAGCAGATTTATTAGACCAAAGGGACGTTGCCAGTGGAGTTCCTCAGGTCTTTTTTTTTTTAAGACATGTTTCTTCTATAGCACTAACCCACATTTTTTGAGATAATACATGTTTGTGGTAAAATAAGGTAATCATGCTAGTCCAGATGTTTTCACCAGGAGATATCGAGGTGGTAAGATTTGCTGAAGACAGAAAGACAGGAGACATTATCAGTGCCGTACTGGATACTGAGTGACCATAAAGACAGGAGCAACCAATGTACTATAGATGAAACTAGGTGGAATTCAATGTGAAGCAAGACTCTCCTGGACTCAGAACCAAGGTGTTTACTCAAAGCTGTTAGTTCATTAGCTTGAAGAATGTAAGGATTTGTCTGTAGTACTGCCTTGAATTTCCACTGAATTTCCTTGTGTGAATCATCCCATAAACAATTCTCAGTGTCGTGTTCAGGAACGGTGAATTGGAGTTGAGACTGACTAATGCACAGGAAGGCTCTGGAGAAAATCAGGGGATGAGAGACCTTGACTATGGCTCAAAGAGATTGTATGCCTGTAATATCACAGATGGAGGATAAAAATCAATATTTGAATGCCTTTTGCAACATCCATTCCAAACTTCTGTCCCCTACGAAATCCAGGGACTGCAGACATCCCCTGAACGGCCCCGTGAATGGCTACTGCACGTGCTGTAGCTGTGTGAACTGTTCTGAAAAGACAGGTACAGCTCTTTGATTTCAGCAACAGTTTTACCACAGTAGGAACTGAATAGGATTTACAGGCTTTGGCCTAGAAATTGAACATTTTTGCCTCCAAAGTTTTATGGACATTTTTCATGCTCTACATTAAGCTCTGGTTCACATAATCTATTTTAGCTCGGGTTTTTTCTTTTTTTCCAGTCACAGCTTTACTCATAGCGCAGCTGCGGCATTTGTCTGGTAACAAGAAGGATCTGATAATCACGAAATAACCCAGATTTATGCCCGTAGTGCTGAAGCGGTGCCATATTTGTGAAAATAACTTAAAAAAGAGAGAAACAATACGCAGCAGATGTGAAGGTTTTACCTTCACATTTAAGTAGGTTTATACTGTCAGCGAGTGTGGGCTTAGCACAGCCTGACAGAGTTTTAACTTACCAGATGTTCCACGTGATCAAATAGATACCGTACAGCTGTTTCCCATTCTTTTTACTGGGTTCAGATAAATACACAGTAAATGCTCTGAAATATGTTTATTGTATTTTGGCTAGCATTGCGGCTCTTGCTGCAGAGAACTTACAGGCACCCAGAATACGTGGGGGGAACCAAAGGTGCTGTAGGAGTGCTTATTTTCCATTACCATGAGGAGAAATTAGTGGCCGTTTGGTTGATACTACTCTGATGATGCTCGCCAGGGAGGGATGAAAAATACTTTTTTCATTAGCTTGTGGGTGATGTGAGATCAGTGGCCGTATTTACACGCTGCAGGAGGGACTTCTGGTCTCTCGGTGAGCCGTGACTCCCACGGGTGGGAGCTGCCCCCCAGGCTGACACTGTCCTTCCCATGGGGTTCATCTCTCAGGGGAGGTGGGTGCAGCGGGGGCTGCTGTCCCACAGGTAGCTTTGGCTAATCCCAGCACAGGCTTTCAACACTGGGATGGAGATGCTGGGTTGGATTCTGTACTGAGGGCAATACAGAAAACAAGGCCTCTCCAGAGGTCCTGCTGGGACTGCCGGCATCCCTCTTGTCTGCTCCTCTGGGTGCAGGCATCATGCTCCAAGTTGGCCATTTGATGCGTTTTTAAAGACACGCAGCTTTTGGGGATCAGTCAGAACTGCTCTGAACTGTTTCAGGACTTAAAGGCCCAGGTTATATTAACTGCCACACCTGTCAACTTGATTCAATAACAGAGCAACTAAATAATAAAAAAGGAAGTTTAATTTCCCTTTGCCTGCTTTTCTGCTCTTGTTTCTCCTTCCTCCCCCTCCAGCTCCCTGTGCTCTCCTTAGCCCTTTGACCTTACTGCTGCCTTCTTTTCCTTCTTTCATTGTCAGCCTCCTGCCTTTCCAGAGCTGCTCTTACACCTGGAAAATTCTTCTTCTTGTCTACCAGGGGCCTTCCTTGTTCTCCTTTAAATCCTTCTTTAAAACCTTCAGCTTCAAGCAGAAGAATTACTTTCATCTTTCATTAATAATATCTTCAACATTTCTTGACTGCTCTGTTCTTTTCAGATTTATAGCCTTGTCTTGCAAACGTTTACAGAAAAGTAACTGTTCAGTTAAATTGAGACCATTCAGTTAGAAGTTTGGAGGACTGGATTGTTCCTTTGGAAGCTTTTTGAAATGGGAATATTTCTCACTCTGTGTACATTTTTATAATAAACCTTTGCGGTCTCAGAGGACCAGTGGAACATGCATGCAGATAACTTCTGCTTTTAACTTTTATTCCCTGACTCAAGGTGTGGAACATGTTCTCACAGATTTTTAAAGGCAGTGAGCAAACATACTGTTGACAATATGACTTTATACCCAGAATCATATGAAAGGACAAGTACAAGCTGTACCTTTGATCTTAGTGACCTTCATTGTTTTGTGTTTCAGTATTGATTTGTATTTCAGGAATCTCAAGCATCTGGACTGCCTGAGTACATAAAGATTGTGGAAGTTGGGCCAAGGGATGGATTACAGAATGAAAAGGTATTTATTCTCTTTTTTTTTTTTTGGGTGCATTTTGACATGGGTATCAGTGTTATTTTCATTGTGTAAAACACATATATCCTGCTAATAATTTTTATTGCATTTGGTACTATAAATATATTTATTTCTTTTTGTATTAATGAGGTGTTGTGTATTAGAATAAAAAGTATATTGTTATTTAGCCAGATGTTATGCTTTCTATATGTGGTTATCTAGACTTTCTGTTACTCAACTCCCATTTCTTTTTCTGGAATTTGTCTTGTCAGTCAGTAATATTCTGTCATGACATGATTGATAAACACCATGAAACACTGGCTGTCTTCATAATGTGTGTTTATGCTACAAGTGCTACTATAGTAGGAATAGTACAATGGGTTTTGTCTGCTGAACAAGCATGGAAAAAAAAGAAATTACTCTTTTGATCTTTGCCTGAAGGGTGGTAGGGAAGCACAAGAGAAGATTGAAAGAGACTGTAAAATAGGGTACATGTATCAAAACAATCATCTCTTTCCACAAACAGGAGGATAAGCTTGCATATATTGTTGTTACTGATATCAAAGGTGTTAATAGTATTTTAATAGTATTTACAGAATAGGAGAATTAGTCTGGCTCATTTGTGGATATTCCCCCCACATTTTCTCTGGACTATTCTATGTTACTATTTTCTTTGTTATTTCTTTGCTAGGTCAGTGTCTGGTTACTAACAATTAGTGAGGCCAGATCTAGAACCAACTACATGGAAGTGCTCCCTCATTCTTTTGTGGCTGACAAAATGTGGAGTAGGATCATGTATGCTGCCTAGTGCTTTCCTTGTGCAGTAACTTCCTATTGTCAGGAAACAGCGTAGTTATGGTATCCAGTATGAGTATAGTCCATTATTATAAAAAATAATTATTGATTATGTGCTGACAACATTTCACTTACTTAAAAAAATTTCTCACTGCATGAAATACTTTACTATAGTATGTCTCCATGTCCATAGGTGATAGTCCCAACTGATATAAAAATTGAGTTAATCAACCGGCTTTCCAAAACAGGCCTGCCTGCAATAGAAGTGACCAGTTTTGTTTCATCCAAATGGGTGCCTCAGGTATGTAAAATCATCACCATTCAGAACTATTTCAATTTAAATGCCATTCCGTGCAGTGGAGTTTTCCAGTAGTATAGCCTGTATATTAATTATAGAAGGAAATGGGTCAGAAATATATTGTTTATATGTAAAATCTTATGCTATTGTCAGACATCTTTTATGCAGTTTTCAAGTTTTATGCTTTTATTCACATCAACTCAAGTTTGGCTATTTATTAAAAAGTACTCAAAATTGAAGTAAAGCTAGCAAGCTGTGCAGAAAGCTGGTTAAATCTGTAACTCTGCTGAGTTAGGCAGCAGCAAGAGCAGGCTACTCCAGAAGGGAAGGGGAACTGGAAGCCAAGCTTGGTAACAAAGGGAGCAGAGATTGTGGTGTTGTTGACCAAAGGGCAGTCCAACCGTCCGTGACAGCAGAGCAGCCAAGAGTACACATACTCAGTGATGCAGCAAGTCCAGGCTTAAGCCAGAAAGTAAACTCTGGGATACAGTCAGGATCCAGGCAGTAAGGTACATGGCCAAACACAGGCTTGGCTGCCGCTATGCAACTGCACTGTTTCTCAGCCAGGGAGTAAGCATGAGAGTGTCTCAGCTTAAAAGTTGCTGCTACGTGAAAAGACTTCAGGACTACTTTTTATCAGAGCTGTTTCGAGGAGCCTCTGCTGAGCTACTTTCCAGCTTTTCTTGACAAACTCCAAGAGTGATTGAGGCTTCTCAAGTTGCTGACTTCTTATCAAGTAGGTGGTCTTGAGTGCAGGCAGCTAAACTCTAAGAAGGGAAGCACTTCAGTCCCTGATAAACAGAAATGCTGGGAGTACAATTTGCTATGGTTACTACATAGATTGTGAGGAATCTAAATATTGTCATCGCTCTACAAACGTAAATAATTTAGCAGGTGATTACCAATTTCTCCCTGGTAGCACAAGGGTAGAAATTTGTAGGAGTGTGTATGTGCCAGGGACAGCAGTGAATGGGGAGTGAGAGGACTGGGTCACAGGATGCTGAGTGGGGATTTGTGTGTACGAAGTATCAACCCTTTCAGTAAAGGGCAGCTAGGATATATCAATGTTAACGTTGTACTGTGGAATGAAGACAAAGAAAGTACTTCGAAAGAGCATTTTATTTTGCTCTTTATTTATGTAAATATTCAGTTGTACTAAAGAATTGGGTCCTACCTCTTTTCTGCTCTTCTGAGAACTAATAGTCAATCAGCAGAAATCCCAGCCTTTCTGAAGTCAGCAGCAAAACTACGGATTTAATTTGAGATTTAACACTGCAGTCTCAGGCTTAGTCCTGAAGTATACTATGTAGCTCCTGTTTGTGTAAACTTACTCGCTTATTCCCTACAAGTAAGGAAATAAGTCAATACTTGTCTATATCTTTTAAACCCATTTCAAGAAATTACACACTTATTTGCACAGAAGCATTTGAGTACCTACATGTTTAGTAAGGACCACACAAGTTATTCACAGGTTCACAGAGGGATTGGAGATGACCTCTAGAGATCATCTAGTCCAACCTCCCTGCCAGAGCAGGATCACCTAGAGTAGATCACACAGGAACAACTCCAGGTGGCTTTTGAAAGTCTCCAGGGACGGAGACTCCACCACCTCTCTGGGCAGCCTGTTCCAGGGCTCTGTCACCCTCACGGTGAAGAAGTGTTTCCTCATGTTCAGGTTGACCCTTCTGTTTTCCAGTTTATGGCCACTGCCCCTAGTCCCGTCACTGGACACCACTGAGAAGAGCCTGGCCCCATCTTCCTGACACCCACCCTTTAGATACTGATAAGCACTGATAAGATCCCCCCTCAGCCTCCTCTTCTCCAAGCTAAACAGACCCAGTTCTCTCAGCCTTTCCTCATATGGAAGGTTCTTCAGTCCCTTAACCATCTCAGTGGCCCTGCGCTGGACCCTCTCCAGCAGTTCCCTTTCCTTCTTGAACTGAGGAGCCCAGCACTGGACACAGTACTGCAGGGGAGGCCTCACCAGTGCAGAGCAGAGGGGGAGGATAACTCCCCTCGACCTGCTGGCCCCGCTGTTCTTAGTGCATCCCAGGATGCCATTGGCTGCCTTGGCCACGAGGGCACACTGTTGGCTCACGGTCATCCTGCTGTCCACTATGACTCCAAGGTCCTTTGCCCTAGAGCTGCCTTCCAAGAGATCAGCCCCCAACCTGTACTGATCCATGGGGTTGTTCCTCCCCAGATGCAGTACTTCACATGTGCCCATATTGAATTTCATTAGATTTCTCCCTGCCCACCTCTCCAGCCTGTCCAGGTCACGCTGGATGGCAGCACAGCCTTCTGGCGTGACAGCCACTCATTAGTAAGATTTAGCAAATGACTATGAGAATATTGGGCAGCAAACTTGCTGAGAGTACATTCTATCCCTTCGTCCAGGTCACTGATGAATATACGGAATAGGGCTGGACCCAGCACTGACCCCTGGGGCACGCCACTAGCCACAGGCCTCCAACTAGACTGCCCCATTGACTACAACTCTCTGAGCTCTTTCCTTTAGCCAGTTTCCAATCCACCTCACCGCCCAACGGTCCAGTCCTCACTTCCTAAACTTGGCTATGAGGATGCCGTGGCAGATTGTGTCAGAAGCTTTGCTGAAGTCAAGGTAGACCACATCCACTGCCTTCCCCTCATCTATCCATCTGGTGATGCCATCATAGAAAGCTATCCAAGGGGTCAAGCATGACTTCCCCTTGTTGAATCCATGCTGACTACTCATGATAAGCTTCCTTTCCTCAACATGCTTTGAGATGGCACTAAGAACAAGTTGTTCCATGTGAAATTAATTAATTTGAGAAAATATTTCAATTTTTAACATTGTTTGCTGCACATCTGTCAAAATGTATATAAAATTTGAGCATTTTAAACTGAGAATACATCCTGGGCCTGGACTGTATTTCAGGCTTTCCTCTGAGAAAAACATGGTATGGTCGTACTACTTCTTATTCATGAGGTAGCAGAGTAAACTGTACAGCACTCTGAGGGACTCCTGTGATTTATTTCAGTGTTCTTGGGATCACCAGGGAAGGGTCTAAAGGAAGGAAAATAGGAAAAGAGAACAGCGACAATGCAGAATTTCTCCAGTGTCAATGCAGGGGCAATGATACTGTGTCCGTTAAATGCGACTAGGCTGTTTATTCAAGTGCCAGCAAACTACAGCAACAGAGAATAATGTAGGTTTTTAAACGTTAGAAGGAGAAGTCTAAAGGAAAGGTGGATTTCTTTCTTTCTTGTTTAATTATTTCCTTTTCCTGTGAGCCATTAGGAATACCAAATTTAGCACAGGTTTGTCACTTTTTGAAAAAAAATTAACAATCCCTTCTTATCTTAAATTAATGTCTGAATACTTTATTTAATGGCTTAATTTGTGTTTAAAATGTTTTTTTATTTAAAAGATAAGATTGTATTGCTTTGATAGGGACTGCAGTCTTGACTTTGTCTTTTCTTTGCTCCTTTCTTTTTTACTTTTCATAGGTCATGGGAATAGAATCCACAGTTACGTTTAGATCACTCATTCACTTATTTCTTTCTTTAGTATTTTAAAGCCCTTTTATGGTTTCCCATCCACTGTTTATTTTGGCAGAGATTTTTTTACTGAAAAAAGCTAAAAGTAAAAGTTCCACAGTAGCGAGGTGCCATATAAAACAGGATCCCACACCTATAACCCAAATGGCCAAAAATTATAAATACCTACCATTAGAAGCTTATTTTAAAAGAAATTTGGAAAAGAAATATTTTACTACAATTTAAAATCTTTTAACACACAATATGTGTTAAAATGGGATTTTACTTACAGGAAAAATAGTAATGGGACAAATGTAATATATATAATATTATTTGGACCTGGCAGCTTTATACAGTTTTAAAAAGTGCCATTTGCCTTTCTAGTATATTTTAAGTCAGGCTATAATTTTAAAGTGTGGAATTAGTTCCAGCATTTGCCATTTAATTAATCATTCGGTTTCAAACATTCTTCCTTGCCCTGAGAAATGTAGATACTATTTATATTAAATGAAGGAATGAAAAATTGTGCTTTAAAAATTAAGGTATTTCCAAATGTTTTTTTTGGGAGTTTATCAGACATGTTAGGTGGTCACACTGATTTAGTTTATGTAGAAGCAATTGCAAAAAGTTGCTTTGTGCCATCACTTGTTTCCTGATGAGAAACGAGTTGTATCTGGCTATAAGACACATTTCATACTATACATTCACTTCCTTATAGACACATGCTGGGCTTACATTTGAGGAGGTATACACTTTTCTGATTTTTTTTGTCTATTCATTTTCATAGTATGAAATCAGTGACCATGTTGCCAGAAGTACTGTCACTTACTAAGCTGGTATAGTTTAATATCATGTGTTTAGAGTTGTGATACCGCAAAGCTGTCAGTGAAGTATCATTGAAAATAAGGAGTTATGGAAGCTTTGTAGTTTGTATACTCATCAAATGAATTTTCATCAGTGTAGAATGCATCAGAAGTCCAATTAAATATATTTGCTTGGAAGATTTGCTTTTATGAGAGATGATTTGAAATACACCAGTCATTTTTGAAAACTCAAAATCTCTAAGACATGAAATATGAGGGATATGGTTTTTTAACTGTATTGTTTTGAGGCATGCACAACATGAAAAAATAAACACATTTTTCCTCCACTTTTTTTAGGAAAATTTGCTTTCCTGAATAATCTACTGTTTATTACGTGAATACATCTTTGATTTATCTTCTTGGTTAGTACATGGAGTGTATTTAATACTGAGTGAGAAAAGTATAAGAATGTCTTTAAAAATGAGTGTATTTTGTGAGGGGAGATTAAGGAAAACAAGTGCTTGAATAAACCTTGCTAAAATAAAGGAATATTTTCTTCTTTTGAAAGAAAATTCTAAGTATATTAAAATGTTACACTACGCAGAGACCTGGATTTTGCTATATTTTTAAGTATAGTCCTGTGGTTAATCTTTTCAAATATTTTGATTACAGTGTGGAGTAAATTAGGTTCACTTTTCCATAAGATCGTGAAGTCACATTTATCAGTGTGCTGAAGTTTTCAAGGTTTGGGTGATTTTAAAATGTATGTTATTCTGTTAATTCCACCTGCTGAGTCCATTGAGGTAAGTTTGAAGTTGCGGTAACAGTTGATGATCAGCGTGATCACAAGTCTATCAACTTATGATGCAAATTATGTTTTTACAGATACACACCAAAATAAAGACCAGAGAAATCTTAGCCTCAGTTTTATGTTCATATAGAACTGGAAAGCTCACAACTCAAATAGTCGAAAGTTAAGAAATCAAAAAAAGGAGTGCTTGCACAAGATCAATTTAACTCCTTTGTTGTTACACTTTTTGCATGAATTATATACCTAATGAAGGCAAAACCACAGTCTAAGCCAATTTCTGCTTAGCTATGTAAGAACAAAAAATAACCGCTGATCAATACAAATTATTTATATATTTTAGATGGCAGATCACAAAGAAGTAATGAGGGGCATTGAGCGGCATCCTGGAGTCCAATATCCTGTTCTCACGCCTAATCTTCAAGGTTTTCATTCCGCTGTAAGTGCCTTCATAGAAGATGTCCACAATTACCTCTTTCATGATTCAGACACTTCCAGTTCAGTACCATAAACTAGGTGTTTAATGTCACATAACCTGGGCTGTTAGTACTATGCTGTAGGTCTTTTTTAATTAAAAGGTCTCAGTTTTTGTTGTGAAAAATTGGCAAATTCACAGTGATGTTAAGCTCTATATATTCACATTTTAATGGAAGTTTTGATCAAACAGTCTTTGCAAGTTCCTATAAATGATGCTCGTGTATAAAGATAAAGGCAATTCCTTCTTCTTTAACTTGTTGGCCCAAGAAAATTTTCTGAAGAGTGTCTTCTTACTGGAAAGTAGTGGAGAAGATTGAGGAAAAAATCAATTCAATGAAAATACTTTCTAGGAATGTATTAAATTTCTTAAATTCTGCATTTCATTTTGGTAGGGTTTGAAAATGTATATTTTTTCAGTTCATACAAAATAAATATTCAAAATTATAGACTCAAAGTGTTTGGAATTGTGAAAATTCCAAACTGTAAATTTCACAATTTCTGAATTGTGAAAAGGCTGGTATTTGCCCTGAGACTTTTTCTCAGTGGATTCTCACATACACATTTTCAATATTATCCATATCAATTATGACACCAGGACCAACAGAGTCCTTGATCCTAGAGTTGGCTCTAACAAGGAGTTCCGTGTTGGTTATTGTTGCTGCCCTAGGCACATGCAGGCACAGACAGAGCTTTCCTAAGGATGAGAATGACTTCCTGGCATTCACAATGAACACGCTTTGTACAGAGGATGGCTATTTCATTGTTGTTATATGATCATTTCCTTTTCTGAAAAACTAATATAAGTATCAATTGTTGTTATTTTCATAGCTGGTTCATGTGATTTCCTACATCTTAGTATCTTTATCATTTATCATTTTAAAAATATGTTTACTTAACGTCTAAGAAGAGGAAGAAAATATGCTGTAGTGAATGAAATCAAAGTTTGACTCTGATTTAAAAACAATTGGAATGAAACTTTTATATATGGATGATATAATGTCCTTTGAACTTCTGGAATATCATATAGAATTGAATGCTTAATCTACTCTTTTAATATAGTGTTATGATTATGTTTTATTGAAATGTATTTTTCAGATTGCCGCAGGGGCTACAGAGGTCTCAGTATTTGGTGCAGCATCTGAATCTTTTAGCAAAATGAATATTAATTGTTCGATTGAAGAAAGCATAGAAAAATTTGAAGAAGTTGCTAAATCTGCAAGGAATATGAACATTCCAGTGCGTGGGTAAATATAAAGATTCTTAAGTAATGCAGAGTTATTGGAGCTGTTGCTACAGGGTTGGGGTTTTTTGGGTTGTTTTTTTTGTACCAGTAAAAATGTGTACGATCAAGTTTTTACATTTTAGATTAATTGAAATAATAGTCTTGTGATTTTTTAAAAAAAGATTGAATATATTTAGTAATTTTGCTCTATGTTTTGTAACTGATAATGGTGACTAGTTTACTTTGGAAACTGAAAAAAAATAAGCTGGGTGTGTAAACATACCCATTTTATTATACAAATTGAATTTTATTGTCACATGTGACAGAATAAAATTAATTTTGTGTTGCTAAGAACTCCTAACACTGTTGTCTGCACCTTAAAAATACCCTGCATACCTTATTTTATTACAGTATTGATAATATATCACTTCAGACACTGCAAAATCCAAGTATAAATATGTTAGAACAAATTTACTCCTAAGGAAAAAAAAAAAATCTCAATATGATTTCTTCTGAAAACTCCAGGCATTGAAATGTTTGGAATCTCTAGTGCATGAAACTGGAATTGTCCACTATTTATCTTTCCTTAGTGTACCTTCTTTTAAAATTGAAATAATCCTGAATGGTATTCATCCTTGAGCAGTCTTTCTTTTTCATTTCCATTTTCTTTTACATTGCACAGGGCTACTTACCTAAGATTATTGGTGAAGGTCCATGTGAATGCAAAAAGGCTTACGTAGGTTCAAGGAAAAACTCAGCCCTGAGGTTCGATGAGGATTACTAGTCATACAAACTACATCATGCTCAGAAAATACCTGGACTTGAAAATAGATAGAGATAGATACCTCAGCAACTAGGTGCTTGAAATCCTGACTGGAAATAAATACTGGGATCTCTCTTTCCTCCAGAAATATGATCAGGTTTTGCACAATAGTGTCATAGTTTGAGCATTTGCTTCCAGAAAGGGAGGTCTGACTTCTAGTTGTATTTCAGCCCCTGAGGATCACAGAGTAACAGAATGGTTTAGGTTAAGAGGGACCTCTCGAGGTCACAGAATCACAGCATGGTTTGGGTTGGAAGGGACCTTGAAGACCATCAAGTTCCAACCCCCCTGCCGTAGGCAGGGCCACCTTCCACTAGACCAGGTTGCTCAAAGCCTCAAGGTCCTCTCCTCCAACCCAGGAAGAGAGATTAGGACATAACTAGCCATTTGAGTTCTCCAGGAAGATTCAGCTCAGGGTTGCCTGAATTTTAGGTCCCAGGTAGGTGTGTATAAGGGAATGGGCAGTCACTTCAGAAAAGGCAGCATGTGCATGGCATCAAACCTGAGGTCCTGGTGAACAGTTTTACACTAAACTTTTCTGGTTTTCTCAGATGTCTAGGCATGTCAGGCAATACTTTGCTTTCATATTCCTCTGTTTTACTAACAAAATTCTATCAAATGGCACAATAGAGGAAACAAACCATCAAGGGAACCCTCAAAGCTTATGCATTGTATATGTTTTTGAATAGCTATGGGTGTCAACAAATGGATTCCATAGCTAGTCCAGAAGATGTAAACTGCAGGTGATGGAGAAGCCCCTGTGGGGTACTCTACATTGATGTTGGAGCTTAAAATGTTGACTTATGCACTAGTTTTCACATATTTGAGAAAGTGGCAACCTGCTGCTTTTTGTTCCACATATTGTATGTCTAAAGCATTTGTAATACTCCAGTAGCAGTTATTCTGGCACTGATACAGCCATGTGATGGAAATGACTGTTCCCATGATAGGATTCTACAACATTTCCATACATTTACTGTCTACTAGCTGATGAACTGTGTGGCAGGTTTTTTCTGCACTCAGCAGAAAAAAATGAGAAAGCAGCAGGATGGGAAGGCCTGTGCAGAGAAGTAAGAAGCAGAAAATGGTCACACAAAAGTCACAAAAAAACTTATTATAATAATTAAGAATGAAAAGAAAGAAAGGAGATAAAGGGAGAGGGGTGTCAAGGACCAGGTAATGAAGCAAACAGAGAGAACAGAGACAAAGAGAAATGAGATAATTGAACTCAGAGAAAATACAATCGGATTATGTTTTAAAACTGCTTACTGTGTACATGCAGTATACAAACTTAGGTAAACCTCACACGTTACATGCAGGACAATTTTATTGAGTCTGTTGTGCCAGGTACAGTGTGCTACACAAGACTTCAACAGTGGATTAATATCAGATACGCTGCAAAGTGAACAACGTGAATGAAAATGATGTAAGGGAATTCCTTAGGGCTTGAGTGGAATTAGTTCATTAGTTCCCAAATATTGCAGTATATTTAGAAGACTTGTGGAGTTTTGTATTGTATGTAATGATATAAAACACAGGGCTTCTCTTCCTCAGTGAAAAAAGGTGTGGAAAAAGTAATCAGAAAGTAAAACTTAAACATAGAAATATTCAGTGCAGCCAAGGTGACTTTTTCCTAGAGATAAAAGAGTCAAAAAAGAATTGGCTATCAAAGTCTGTGATTTATGATCTTGATTTATGATCCCTTATTTAGCTGCTACTAAAGAAGCTGCTTTTAGTGACCAGTAAAATAAATGGTAATTTGTATCCCAATTCTGTGCAAAATTCTCTAAATGCTGAGACAGTCAAGGCTTTGTGGCAAGTTGTTCTTTATGCCAAGTTCTTCATGCTTTATATCCTGATCTGTACATATCACATGAACAAGTTAAGCAGGGGCAGAAACTGACGGAAATGGAAATTTGGGAGTTTCTCTCGAGTGATCTCAAACCCAGCATTTTGGAAACAAACGGATGGGATGTTACATAATTAGTCAGTTGACATTCAGTATTTAGAATTGGTGCTCATGGTGTGGCTGGTTGTTATTTAATTTCAAGGTGAAGATTAGTTTCAGGTTTTATTTTGTTGCGTGGCTTCTCTTTACTGAAAATAATTATATACTGTTCACAACTATTGTTGTAACATGAGGCAAATCTGAGCATGACCACACAAGTCTGAGCTGGCATCCCAAATCTGCTTGTAGTTACTAGAAGGAAATAGGCAGCCTTCAGGCTATGATTTATCATATTTGTTTTTTAAAGTAACTGCCTTAGGGTAGGATGACCCACTCTCCAGATGATCCATCCTTTGGCTGCAAAGGAGCTTGGGTCCTATCCTGTGGTAGTCATCCTATAGATGGCATATCTAAGGCATAGGCTGCAGGTGATTATCTTTGATATCAGAAGTTAGAACAGATGAATCCCATCCTACCTATGCATAGGCTAAGGTTTATGACCTTCTAAGTTATGTAAATTTCAGTAGATACAAAAAAAGTATTAGGCTTTGTGCTCCTGAAAGGTAACACAAAATGAAGCTGTGGACTATATGGATAAAGATTTGTACTCTTTGCACTGAGAATCAACATTTTGGTTTTAATCACCATTTTAGAGATTGGCTGCTTTTGAAGAACCATGGCCAAAACCTGCAGCCTTTGCTCAAGCAAGCTCCCAGGACTCCACATTTTGGTTTCTAATATAAATTTTGTAGGCTAAATATTTTGCTTGAATTACTTAGCTAATAAAAATATTAATATGCATAAATTGCATTTATATTAATTTCAATACAGAGATTGTTTCCTTTCCAAAGTGCTATGATTGTTTAAGGTGTTATTTATTTGCAGGAAATGGATAATTTAGTGCCTTGCCCTAACTCCTTCTTTGTGCAGTTGAAAAATACTTCCAAAAATAATTTTGAGGAGTTCAAATTTTATTTCCTATTTTTACTGGCAATCTAGAATTTATGTAGTGAGCGTAAATCATTGGCAATCCTTGAGTCTTACGAAAAATGCACTCAAACAGTTGAAACTAAACTTTAAGCTTTTGCATGTCTTACTGTTGCTACAGCTGCACTAACATTGACTCGATCATCATCCAGAAAATTTATGTGGTCAGCTGTCACATTTAAAACCTGCAGCACAGTACACACTTTTCTAAATGTTTACTAAATTGGTTCAAATGTTTATGAAGAATTGAAATCTTGATTATGCTCTTAGAAGTTAGGCTATTTATTAACATCATAAAGGGATTTTTATTTTTATTTTTTTGTACATGGTTAAAAACTTTGCAATAACATCTGGGACACATTCTGTGAAGACACTGAGCCAAATCAGTTCTAAACTATGTGGTCAGCTAATTACTACTATGCATATTTTGCATGTGAAATGACACGAAATACAAAAGCAGTATTAGTTTTGCATTCGTTAATGAATAATTCAGGTACTATGACAAATATCACAACTTTTTCAGTGATTAAATATGAAGCCAAACCATCAGGATGGATGTAAAACTGTGGCAAATAGTAGTTGCAAGTAGTCACTTGGATTGTTTTAATTTAAATGTATTTTTGATTTAAATGTACATATGAAGAAAAATTTAAGTAAATTCTGATTAAGCTAGATTCTTCCAAGTTAATATATTCCAAAATTTTAAAAGACACAGAAGAAGTTTCAGTTAGCACAACAGAAGAACAGCAAGGAAGTAAAGACTTGCATTTCCCCATTTTCCACAGATGGTACTTCAGTAGCCACTTTGTGTCCTGTGATAGTAAAATAAAGTCAGACTATCTCCCTTTGAAACATTCAGTTCTATACAGGACTGTCTTGTCCTAACAAAAATTAACTGAGAACGTAAGAGCTGAAAGGTTGTATTTTTTTTTTTTTCTCCACTATAAAAGCACCTCTCCATGACCAGAAATTAAAAGCTGTATTTATGCCCCAGTCCTGAAAAATTTTCATGTGAATAGTCCTTTTGAGGCCATTTGGACTATTTGCATGTGCAAATGTGAATGTGTACACAAATGTTTAGAGGTTCAGTGTTAGAAAAACAGATGGAAATGTTTGCTGTAAAATAACTCTAGAAGCATTTCCTTACAAAGCTGCTGCTTCATAAATTAAAGCACATGTAATCACACATTAATTTTAAGCTGGTGTATATATTTCCTTTGTTTATAGTCCTGTGTCTTTTAAGAATGAGCAGTATGATGAAGTTCACAATACATAAAAGCATATTGAAATGTATCAATATTTGGCTTACATTTGTGTTTGTATAGAACTCAAATACTAGTTCATATATTTGAAATACAGTGACATTTTTTGCTATGACGAAGAGATACCATACAAACAATTGTATTGCAATATTATTTGGTATTTTTAGATACTACAGCTGATACGTTTTATATTATGTTGTAATAAATGTTACAGGTTACAACATATATAATCCCTTGTTGATTATTTGTTGGTTTACTTTGATGTTAATATACAAAATAAGTCACAAAATAGTAGAAAATTAAAAAAGAAGACATCAGGTTTAGTCATCTCTCTTCTGCTAGTGATATTTTGATTTATTTGAAAAAAGATATGTTGAAGAACACATCCATTTTATTTTAATATACTTTACAATAAGTAATTCTGGAAATTAATGAGTCTGTCTTGTTTATAAAGAAATATTCTGATAATGTGAAACTTCTGATTATCAAGACAATCTGCTCTTTTTAATTCAGTTCAATAATGCCCTTTTTTTCTTATATTAGAGTTGATCTTAAATATCTTAATTTGACGTTTGGATAGCCTTACTATACTGTGTTTTATATAACTAAATAGAAGTACCATGAGATAAACTCCAACAATTCATTTTTTGCACAAATCAATACAGTTTAAAGCTGTGTATATTTTACAAATACAGACAAAACGAATTAACTCATATTTTCTGGTGTTCTGGAGTACTCAGGGCTGGAGTACACGTGCTTTTTCACATTGCTTTAAATCCCTATTGTTAGACTACACTGTGTAGTTTAGCATAGTCACAGTTACAGTGATAATAGTGTGATTCATTACCACTTCTTTAGATAGTAAAATTAACACCTTCATGTCACTTTAAGTGAACCTATGTTTAATATTATGGGAACAACAAAATGTGGATGAACATTTAATAGACTTGGAAGCAACACATTTTAGTGCGCAAATGGTAAGCCAGTCTGTAGGGTTACACATTATTAAGTCAGCTGGTCACAGTCTCCTGGAGAAGTTTGGGAAGCCGGAGATCGCTGGGATGTGGGGACTTGGTTCATTTCTCTGTACTGGACACAGGTTACGAAAAGGATGAGGGAGCCATTGTTCTAACTCTATCATACTGGATATCATACTTGCACTATGTAAGAGGAGAGATTTTTCCGTAGGAATAACTTTATAACAACTTTTGCCCATTTTTTTTGTGTGCCTGCAGATAGAAAATATTAGTAGGTCAGAAAAGATACCTTTTTTTTTTTTAAAAAAAAAAAAGAGATACCTGTGGGAAGTAAAAATTATCCCTCTTTCTTCTTAAAGGGTAGCATAAAATCAGACTTGGAATGTTAGTATGAAATTATAAGGTAATGGTACAATGTGTTTGCTACACATGTAATCAGTATGTTGCTGATTATTCCATGGATGATATAGTTATTAAAAGTTAATTAATGGGGTTAAGTGACCCCATTATAGTAACAGTTCCGTTCTGTTTTTAGAGAAGTTATTTTTTAGAATAGAGTTCACAATTTAATGGTGTTTTCTGGGCATTCTAAAAAGAATAAAAAATACTATTAATATAGTATTTAATTTTGAATAGCATATATATATTACTTGCAATTGGGGACGAAAGGCATGGAGATGTGGTTGTTTAGTTTGGAGGTTTTTTTAAATCAAATTTGGAAAAAGAATTCTGGCCTTATTTACAGATTTTGGGCTTGGCTTGGAGATTCTGTTTCTGGAAGAATCTCCTTTCCCTCTTCCCTTCTTTGTATTTCCCCTCTCCTTACGGTAAAGACTGCTTGTTTTTAACAAATGGCTTCCTTTGCAGAGAGACAGAATATATCAGCCTGAAGATTATGAATTCACCAACTGATAGGCATATACATTTTAGCACGAACATCCAATAAAAATAAATACATCTGCAGTGAACATGGTAAATTATATGCGAACTTACACTATAATAATAAACAGGAAACAGCAGCATCTGAGTCTGCAACTGGCTTCTCAGGAGGCTCCATGCTTCCAGCTGTGGTAGCAGCTGTGGATCTGGCTCTGGAACTCTTGCTGAAACAAGCTGACAAAGGGCTGATTACAACATGGAGTTCAGTTTCTGCTTAGATTCATTTTCCTTTTAACACACGTTGGTTATGAAAAGTTTGCTCATTTACTCTGTGGTTTTATATCCTGTGTTTCACAGTCATTGGGCTGGTGTGGTGATTGTCACCATTCCTAGTGACTTTGATTGTGGGGACCTGGTACCGTCGATACCATTTCTGTAACATTGCAATTTGGTTTTGGCTTACTGGAAGAAATTGAAAACTCTCTTCCTCTTCCTTCTCCCTCCCCATCCCCAGAGGCTGTTCGGCATTTTTGTCCAAAATATTACACAGTAAGTTGTTGGGGCTTATTTTTTTAATCATTTTTATATGCATAGAAAATGATTTAGGAGAAGACCAAATGATACTCACCTGCAGTGAAACCTGCAGAACAGGCAAGACACTGGGTAAACTCTGCCAGGTGAAACAAGTAGAGAACTTCTTTTTATCACTTTTTTTTTTTTAAAGGGAGAAATTCTGATTTCACAGAACCTGAGTGAGCAAAACAACATTTACTTGTGTGTTCCTAAAGCAGCTGTATAGATAAGTTCACTTATTGCAGGTCCTTTTTTCCACTTCTGGTTGCATGGGCTCTTTTCTTGATTGCATGCTAAAGACAGTTAAGCTACTAAAATGTCTGGCCTTGATTCAACCAAGATTTAAGCACATACTTAGAATTAAACACTTCCATCGCAGAGTCTGCTTTGTGCACTCCCAGATATTTGCTTCTGCTCTCATAATGTGGAGTGTCTCTGGTGAATATCCT
Source organism: Eurypyga helias (assembly GCF_000690775.1). Taxonomy (NCBI): domain Eukaryota; kingdom Metazoa; phylum Chordata; class Aves; order Eurypygiformes; family Eurypygidae; genus Eurypyga; species Eurypyga helias. The sequence goes on along the minus strand of NW_010230252.1, from coordinate 74,025 downwards.
GAGACCAAGGCAGTCTTTTTCATTAAAAAGCCTTTTTTTCTTTCAGTCTGCCATCTTTTTAGAAAACAGCTGTATTCTCCAGCTTAATTGAATCTCCAAATTAAATCCCAGTTGCCTCCGTAACTCATTGCTCTAACTCTTTCCTATTTTTCCCTCTGCTGCTTTTCTTCACATAGGATCTTGGTTTTTCTCGTAACGAAAAATGGATACAGTATGCTCTTCCTTCTGTCACTGTCTTTTCTCTCCCCTCCCCTAATCTTTTCTCCTCCACTGTCAGAGCAGCAGGAGTTTCTTGTCTACTTTCCATCTGTACCCCTTCCACTTGCCCCAGTGACCCCATATGCTGTTCTTCCTCTTATTTCTCCCCTCCCTTATTTTCTTTCTTAACCTCTCACTGTCCTTTGGCTGTTTTCCACTGGAATATAAGCAAGCATTTGCCTCTTAAAAGTTGCACCTTTGACCCTACTTGGTTCTTCATATCATATCTCATCGCCTATCTCTTCTTCATTCCTAAGCTCATTGAAGGCGCTGTTTATAATTACTGCCTGGAGACCCTCTTCTGTGCTTCCCTCCTGTAACTCCCACACTTTGGCTTCTGTTCCTTGCTTGCAACTGCGTCAGCTCTCACCAAACTCCCTGATGACAAGATCTCAGAAACAGTAGTCTGTCCTTATTCTTCTTGACTTGTCAGTAGTGTTTGCTGCAGTTGACCAGACTCTAAGATTGTGTCTTTGGTTGCTTTTTGTGGTGCTGTCTTGTTAGTTTTTTTTATTTCTAAGCAGTTCTTCAGCTTGTCTTTCAAAGGTGTCTCCCATTTTAGAGGTGTGTGGGTGGAGGTCTTGGGGCTCCGCCTTGGCTGGATTCTCTTGTGCTTTTAATGCCTTATAGGTTATTTCATAGACAAAAAAATAAATGTAACAGACAAATGTATCTGTAGATAACAGATCTACCTTCCCATCAAAACCTCTTTCCTCTCACTTAAGCTTGATTAATTTGGAATCATACAAATGCGATTACAAATCATCCCACCCAGTGCTGCCCTAAGTCTAGTTGTCTTGGCAAATGCTCAGACCAGACACATGACTATCTTCCCTCTTTCACAAAGACATGCATATTTTCTCATTTCATGTGCTAGGTTTTTCGCTGCTAGCTGTACTCACCCCTTGTCTGCATCTGTTCCAGCTTGCATTACTTTTTCTACAAATTACTCAAATTCTATCTCTTATTTCCAATAAGAACATAGCAAGACCTTGTCAAATAGAATTAATATTTTACATCCTCTATTAAAAACACTTATCCTGGTATATGTTTGGAGTGCATTTTACTTTTTTACAGCCTCATTTGAATAATTTTACTTTCTTTGTCAATGCCATCATGAAAATCCAATTGCTATTTCTTCTCCATGGTATCCCAGAGCATGTTTTTGTACTGACAGTACCAAGAAATTGGATATTATCACCACATCTCTACATTTTACGCCAGTTCATTAAATGAAAATATTACATAAAATTCCGCCAAACTCATACTTGATGAACTCTACTGAAAAACAGTTTTTTCATTTTCCACAGGATGTTGTTCTCTCTCTGACAGGAAGTTCTTTACCTGTCAAATTCTTTCAGTAATCCCTGTTTTCTCCAGTTTAATACTGAATATCAGATGCTCAGATAGATTATATGTATCATATTTTCCTTGTTTAAAATGTCAGTCTAGTTGCAATGGTGTAAGCATGCAGAGAGTTCATAATCTCAAACAGATTTGTACATTGTAGTAGGCAGATTCCTCAGGTCACCACATACTTTCATACCCCAGCAGGCCCAGCTGAATTATGTGAGCTCAGGCAAGTTTTTGCTCACTGGTGTGAACCACAGGGAGTATTCCCTTGTTCTCTAGATACCTTTTGGCTTGCTTTTACTTTTGTTTGCCCTGCTTCATTCCAGATGTCATTCGTGCCACATTATCACTACCAAATGCACATCTTCTTGATCTAACATATGTAGCCGTTAGGAACATGTAAAGATATATGTAATTAAAGGGAACATGTGCACATGCATACTGTATGTTTTGTATTTACTTTATATTTAGTACTGTTCTTGCTCCTTTCATAATAAGTGCTGTGGCTGATATTGCAAAATAATTTCAGTAATGTGTATTTACTAGCTCTAGGCACTGTAGTATTATGTAAAAAGCAATCCCTTGGGTCTGAAATTTTTCATGCTTGGTTTCATTTGAAAAACTGTGTATGCATTAAAAAAATTAAGGAAATTATCCTGAATTGTTTTTGAGTTACGTGTCACTGAAAAGCAGGGCAATGTTTAACTGCTAACAGTAGCTACTTCTTTATTTTTAATGCAGATAAGAAAATTTTGAATTTTGAAACTTAAACAGTGACATCTAAATTGGGGGTGATATTTATTGAAGTCTGTGGCCAAGTTTCAAAAACCTGGTTTTCATAATGACATACAGATAATTGAAATCATGCCTAGTAGGCATCTGGACTAAAATTGTGAGCAGGATGTAATGGACCCAACCACTTTTGTGGAGACAAAATTAATTTCCATTTCTTTGTCAGAGATAATCAAGTTCTTTTTAGGTTTAAGGTTTGCTTCATTCTTACTGCTACTTCCAGTGTCCCAACACTGTACCTTCATATAAGGGATGGAATATGCTCTATGCATTAAAATGTTGCCATTTTTTTTACAATTTGTTTTTGCCTGTTACTCATCCTAATTTCACATTCTATCAATCAGTTTCTCCTTCAACTGCAAAGAAACAATACATCCTTTACCCTGCAGACCTTAACTACATACAAACTGACATCTGTTCAGTCCCGTTTGAATTATGCAGTGTATAATTTTACATTATATCCTTCAGTGTTGCGGGAAAGAGAATGAAGGGGGATTGATGAAGGTTCTTCTTCTGTTAAGCAGTTGAACAACCTCCCACTGGGACTGGGGCTCTGCCTGCCTCTGAATCTGTTGTAAATCCCTCTACAGCCACACTTATTTTGATTTTGAATGGCTGTTTCTGGTTAGTTTAATCCTATTCCTAATTAATTTAAGATAAACAATTAGAAATTTAATTGGAATTTCATGGCTCTTAATGATCATTAAAAAAAAAAGAAATTTGAACCAAATTCTACGCTAACAGCATTAAGACTCAACAATGGAGGCTTGGTTGTGTCTTTCAATTTTTGTTCTTTGTGGAGCCAATAGTTGTTGAGAGACAGTCTGGCTTCTTGATTTCTTCTTGTTGCAAGGCATATCTAAACTACAGCTTGCAAGGGAGCTGTAATTCTTCTGGGGCTCTGGTACAGAAATGCCAGTACAGAGAGAGAAGGTGAAAGCTACCCCGTTCACTACAATTCTAGTGACTAATGAGATGGTGGAGTTGTTATAACTTGCTTGTGTCCATGTGTTGCTCTCTAGGATCTAGGTAGCTGTCACAAGGAAGAAAATGTTATCTTCCTCTGAATACCTTGTGTGGGCCAGGCAAGGCAAAACTTGAGCTGACTCTTATAACTTCAGAAGGAAATACCAAGAAAAATTGAAGTCTCCTGCAGCAGTGTTAGCTTGGCTTCATTGCCATTCGTTTACAACTTGTGACAGACATTTAGGATAAATAAAGCTACAAACCTCTGTTCTGTGATTTAAAAAGAAAATTGATAAACCTGCTATTTTATTCTGATGTAATTTATACTTTTTGTTCAAATATTTATTCTACATTGACTGGCATAAATATTCAAAATTACATTTAACCTTTTCTTTGTGTAACGTGGATGGATACAGATACACACATATAAAACAAAAGCTTATTTGTTTGTTCTTTTTATTGTAGGTATGTGTCATGTGCGTTGGGATGCCCATATGAAGGAAACATCATACCAGCCAAAGTGGCAGAAGTAAGAGTGAACGTCTGGCTTGTCTTTTTAATGAATCAAAAATACATTTTAAAATCTCTATAAGTAATGTTCTACGCTTAATCCTAAAAAGATCTTTAATGGATAAAATTTAAGTAAAAGAAACGCAAAACATAGCTAATACTAAACTGGGTGCATAACCTCACTCAACCATATGCAATCTAATCTAAGGAAAATAGCATGTTTTGATTTTTATCAGTCATGACAAAAAATATTACGTGCTATTTCCTCCAAAAGAATGTAAGGAAATGCTTAAGGAAATGGACTGAAGCACATATGTCAGTGGACCACATTGTGCGAGATGATTTCCAGCACAACCTCTTACAAAAGGTATCTGCTTTTAAATCCGTTTTATGCTGCTACAGGTATACTGTGCTTTCACCTACTACAGCCACTGCTACAACATTGTGCTTCTGGCAAGTGTCATGTGATTGACACATGGACCAAAACTTAGCCCCAGCCTGATTTCCTACTACTTAACTTGCTCTACTGCTATGGTAGGATAAGCTGTACTTTCCCTTCCCACTCCCTGTTCCCATTTAGGATGAAGGAGAAGAAAGGCAATGTCTTAGTCCAGCCTTTCTTCCCAGCAGAGAAAGGGATAAGCGAATCACAAGTGTTAAATTTTGCAGGAAGGCAAAGAGGGCATGAAAGCTGGAAGTAGACAAGGCAGACAGGGGCACAAGGGCAGAACATGGTGGCCTTCCTCCTGGAGAATGACTTCTCTGTTACACTTAATCACCTACTTTTGGTGATCTAGCAGAATCTCTGAAACACTTCCCTTTTTATTTTTTTGTAGCACTAGCAGCTAGTCAACATTTGTCTGGTATATTTTGTTCTCAGTGTGTGGCTTTCAGGTCCTCTCCTGCGTCTTCTGGCATACGTTCCAGATGGAACTTGTGATAATACTTCTCCCACAGCAACCACATCCACTCACTGTCTTTGAAAAAAAAGCTAAATTAGAAGGTACTTAGTATTTCTAAATTAATTGGGTTTAATATGAAGTGAAAGTTAGAAGGGACACAGCTTTAGTTAGAGCGGTGATGACAGCTGTGCTGTTGGTAAATTGCTTACTGCAATATCATGTTCCCCAACAGGCTTCTTTCCACGTGTTGCTTGTTTTTTAACTACTCTCCTTGTGCAGAACAGCTCCTTTTCAGTTTGCCAGTGGGAGCACTACTTGATGTTCCAAACCTGCAAACTTTTACTCACACAAATATTTTATTTTCTGTCTTCATCCTAGAAAGTGTCTTCTTGTATCCAACCACCACTGTATTATTAAGAATAAAAGCTGCCTCATTAAAGTTGTTGAGACCCTGATTCAGCAAGCACTGATGTTTATGTAGAAGCATCTGATTAGCTGTTAATTGATTTTACATAAGCACATGCACTCATCCTTTGCTGATTCAGAATTATCAAAATTACTTGCTGTGTTGCTAAACCCTTTCAAACAACTGCCTCTCTGGTCATCATCTTTCTTGGGATGGGAGTGTGTGTCTCCCTTGGCTGTGCACTGCAATCAGCAGCTATTATTGAAAGGTTTAGACGAGTCAGAGACAATGACCAATTTTTTTTTTAAACAAAAGATTTTTTAACTGGAGTAAAACCAGTTAGGAGAGGTAGCTCATTAACCACACTGCATGCATTTCTGGTTTACTAGGGACACAACTGTGTCAACAAACATAGTGAGTGCAAACTTCGGATGCCGTCAGACTTCTAGAATCCATCTGGTTCATCCATCATATGGTTCTTTATTTAAAAAAAAAAATTCTTATCTATTAAAATAAACTGCATAGCTCTTTTTTGTCACTCTGCTTTTTCTTGAAATGAAGTCTGTGTTTAACTATTTATCACCCTGTGGTTTCTGAATTTCAGATCTTAGGCAAATAAGGCTTGAAAGTCATTGGAAGCACCATGTAACAGCCCTGAAGCCAATTGTGTTATCCATTGTCTTCCAGTCATATACTTGTCTGATTTTATCTTTCTGCCTGATCCACACTTTTCTTAGCTTCCTTTTCACCTAGAGCAGTGACATCATATAAATATAATCCAGCATACAGGCTTATCAGGCTCCAGAAAATGTGCCACTTGTTATTTGAATGCTCTTGGATTATTACGAAGTTTCCCTTAAAGCACAAGGACTGCAGTGTGGGTTTTTTGTTGCTACTTGCTTAAAATCAACTATAAATCAATTATGACCTTTTGTATTCAGTTCAAGAATATAGTTTTAGATATTATTTCCAGCAGTAGGATTGGTCACGTGCCTAAGGGGTTGCAGTGTTGGGTCACCAACTCCCATTTCGATCAACCCTTGGTATCAGGGCAGTGCTCCCAAGGGGACTAGCACAAGACTCATGCATAGTAAAACTGCTCAGTGGTGCAGAACACAACCTCATTTAATCAACAAAGCTGCAAGCTCATAATCACATTCTGATTACACTGAGAAAACAGTGTGTTCTCTTCTCCCCCACCCTCCTCCCAAAAATCTACATTGAAAACTTGCAAAACTCTAACTAATGGGCCGCATCCCACTATGCTGGCATAGAAAATCCAACATGACAAACTCCCATTGAGCTTTCAGGCATGCACATTCCTCTTAAAATTAAATATAGATCTCTTTTTAAGGGTCAGTTTAAGGTTAGATTATGACAAGACAGTGATGATGCTCAGCTTGTTAGCAGACTATTCCCCTCTCTTCTTTCATCTTTCAGACCTTTATTTTCAGAAGCTGAAAGACCTAAGGACCGAGCCTGAGAAAGAAGTGAATGCAGCATGATTTCTAGCAGTTTATATAGTCTCTCTGTCATGACTAAAATGCTCATCTAGAAAAACTTTGAATCACGAATGAAAAAGAACATGAGAAAAAAATTCTGTCTGCTTCCTTTACCCTGATTTTAAACAAAACTGAAGTTTGGGGATTAACTAGAGGTAATCTACCACTAACTGCAGATGATGTTATTTTTTCCTGCAACAGTAGTCCAGTTAAAACACCTGCCATGTGTTGATGATATAAAAATGTGCTGCAAGATGGAATCTTTTTTTGCAATCTGGTGAATGTCCCTTTTGTAAGGCGTATATTGAATTTATGTTGATGTGAACCAGGGCTCTTTGACTTTAAGCACAAAGAGTTTTACTACCTTTGCAATAGTCATAGCACTTCCAAGCTTTAAGCAGAACGATTCAGACTACTTGAAGTTCTTTTTCAGCTGTTCTTTGAATTAAGTGAACAGGAATATTAATCCAGCACTTCCGACAGTGCTGGTGTAGCACTTTGTCAGCTTCCTCAGACAGATTCACAGCGATCCCACTGATGAAGTCCTGGAATTACTTTAACAGCAGAGTGCAGTGCAACTGAAGATGTCTTGGAAAAAAGTTGTATTGTTTCATTTCTAAACAGCTAATTTCCAGATTGGGATTCCGTTCCAGTGGAGTGGCCATTCGGGATCGTTGATACATGGTGGGGAATGCTAAGGGGGCAAACATACATAGCAATTGAAAATAAGGTGAAACTTTTTCCAAGTAAATTTAGGGCATCAAAGATAGAAAGTTCCTACATTCAATTTCTAAAGCAGTATTTTTGGTGCAAACATAATGTTGTGCTTCCTTGTGTATGTCTCTCTCCATAAAACATTATGGAGCCAGACCTCAAATCTCTTACTCATAAGAAGAACACCTCAAAGACATAATTCTAGAAACATTTAGGGCTCTACTTGCATAAGTAAGAAGTACCTGTATAGGATTTTGTTTAGTATTAAGAAAAATTTTAAAACTTAAAGACTACAATGTTAAGTTACAGTTTTTCTTTGTTAGCATTTTAATGTTTGATTTCATGAAAAGCAAGCAAAATTAATATTAAGTGCAAAATGTTAAAACTTCAGTTTTCATTGATCTTCTCAGTGCCAAGAGAAAGCAAAATGAGGTTTCTTGTTAATTATTTATTGTCTTAGTTCAGCCATGTGCTTGGCTCCATGTAATAAGCAAACAAAAGGGCAGGTCTTTACCCTGCTCAACTTGTAAGCTAAAAAGTACACAAAGAAAACCAAACAGCTGGGAAATCCCCAGAGAGAAGAAAATGTTGGGAAAGGGCTCGGCAGAAACGTAATTCATAGTGTAAAATCTTGCTTGTTTGGATTCTGTGGGAGAGTCAAAAAGCAAGTTTTTGACAGATGTGTCATGGTTGGTTATTCCATGTGCAGAAGCAGAACTATAAATTTAAAAGAAGATCTATGAGACATTCTTCTTGGGTGACAGTTTTCAAGAATGAATAGGGCGTTTCTGATTCATAGGTCTACCTTGGTGGGTCAAAACCTGAAACCTGTACAGAAATATGTCCTTTTTAATGTATGTCCTTGACCCTATCTTTTATTCTTTTATCTTGACCTCTTCATGTTTCTCTGTTTCCAATCAGGTATCTAAGCGGCTGTACAGTATGGGCTGTTATGAAATCTCTCTGGGGGACACAATTGGTGTGGGGACTCCTGGAAGTATGAAAAGAATGTTGGAAGCTGTTATGAAAGAAATTCCTCTGAGTGCTCTTGCTGTTCACTGTCACGACACATATGGCCAGGCGTTAGCCAATATCCTCACAGCCATACAGGTAACTCAGGTTCTCATTTAAAGATGTGATAGTAGTAGTCTTAGTTTAATTCAAATGCACAATTAAAAAAAAAAAAATCCAGCCTTAAAGATATCACTAGAAAAGGAAAGAGGCACTCGCCAAACTTCCAGAAAGTATTGCTCACATATTGGATTGCCTACAGGTATTATTTGGCAAGAAAATTTCAATTCTTAGCCGACTAATATCTTCAGTTCTATACAAAATCACTAAGAAACAGTGGTCATAATCATATTCCATTGATTTTTGATGAATGAGATAAACAATAATTTTTTTTTTTGATATCTCAGGGTCCAGTTTTCTTAGGAACATCTTAATGTTCATTGTTCACTAAACTAAAATTTCTATTTTGCAGAGGTGTCTAAATAAAAAATTACATAATTACATCTTGATTTCAAATGGATAAATCTAAATTACTGGTAATAGAATCATAGAATCATAGAATGGTTAGGGTTGGAAGGGACCTTAAAGATCATCTACATCATCTAATTATGTACACAGAGTGATCTACATAATTTTATTACTGTTAACATGCCTTCAGTATGGTTTTTGTTTAGCAATTATACCTTCCGAATAAGATTAGCAACAACTTTATGTCTTATTTAATCTTTTTTCAAACCTGTGGCTAAATAATCATAAATAGTTAATTTCCATAAGAGATATTTTTCTCTTTGTGCTTCTCTATTTTTAAGAATGGATCACAATATAAGAAACAGACTACAAATTCTAGTGTAGTTTGTGTAAAGATATAGTCTTGAAAAATACATTAATGTGAACATGCGTTCCTGAGGATACCTATTTCTACCAAATATTACAGAATCAAATGCTGTTTACAAATCATAGGCCTTTATTCCTCTCTTTTATACTGAATGACATCTTCTGCTTCCTTGTAATTGAGGCAGACATTTTTAAGGTCAATTTTCCTTCATCCTGACTTGTTATTTTTGCAGAGCTCGTATTATATGGTTTAGAAATAACAGCAGTGTGTTAACTGTTAGTGACACAAGCAACAAGAAGGAACAGGAAAATGTTTCAATACGAGAATCTATGCAGGTATTTGATTAAATACTGAATGATAAAATCTGGTAAAAAATGTCCTGACTTTTACTCAAGAGTGTTCACTATTGACCCTTACTGATTTTTACTGTTGTGAGTGTTTGTATATGTACCATGGGATGGATAAATTGCTAATTTCATGGTAAGCTTCAGTTGCAGGTGTAATAGCTGAAAGCATGAAAACCCCAGAGCATGGGAGGAGTTAGCCATAAAAATCCTTGAAGAATTTTTTTTCAAATCCTTCCTTAAAATAATTGCTGTCATGGTGCCTACTAAATATTGAATGATGGCTATGCTTTGTTAACCCTGGTATTTGTTGTAAATGATTCTTGTTTCCGGTTTACCTCCTGCTCCTCTTTTCTTACTTCTTTAATCAACTGTGTAAGAGTTAAAGGGAAAAAAAGCTCTTAAGTACCTAATGTGCAGTTCCGTCTAATTAACATGTAAATTCAAGAGAGCAATAGACCTAAAAAAACGTGTCTATGCAGCCTTCTCAGATTTCTGAAAAGCTGAGGGTGTCTGAGACCCACCAGAAAACTTCCCTGTGTGCTCAAGTTCTGCTACAGTGCATGTCTTGAGGTTCAGTGTTTTTGGCTGAGCTGAACTTGTCATAGATTTTGCCAAAAGTCCTTGATGAAGCAGGCATTACACAGTCTCTCTGACTGGCTTTGTGGAAGCAGCTCCTTGGCTCGCTCTAAGGTAGTCCCCAGGCTCTTGGATCGTCAAACGTCACAGCAACCTCTCGTGTCTCTGGTCAAAGAAATGAGGCAGCTAGCAGTGAATTATAAGTAAGCAATGCCATTTCTAAAACGGCAATTTTACATATCAGCTGGATGGTAAAGTGCCAAAGCCAGTGGATCAGAGTGCCCAGGTCACACCTGCTGTTAGGCTTGCCTATGCTTTCCTCTTTGCCAGAGAAACACAGATTGGCAAAGTACTGGAGTAAAATCCCTTGTCTTCAGCTCGGCAGTTCATTTCATAGACAAGATTCTCCACAGACGCAACGCCTTATCCTTCCTCCTCTATGGGTCTGTGTGACCAACACAATATTTCATCAGGAGTGAAATGTGTCTGAGGTGTTATAGAAATAATGGGCAACAGTTATTCTTTGAAAACAATTTTAAAGAACATTCAGCAGGTAAATTGCACCCTTCCAAAGACATTGCAAACTACAACCTCAGACTGAGCTCTATTGTATTGTATATTGTATTTCCGAAGAATTAATGAATGACAGCTGGAAGGCCACAAATCACTCTACACTAATTCAGGCATTGCTTCCATGGGAGATCTCCTAGGAGTGGAAAGAGGTGCTGGTGATTCAGTAAGTGATTTTTTATACAGATCACATTGTTCCATGCAGGATTATACTACCCAGTATATTTTCTTTTGTTTGGGGCTGATCCAAAGTCATCTAGAACTGACAGGCTGTATCTGTATAAGAAATTAACAGGGAAGTAGTCTTGTAATTTTAGTATTTGGTTTTATGTGTGTTGTTTTAGCAAAAGGATAGGTAGTGAAAGATGGGAGAGAGATTAGCCAGCTTTTAAAGGATAAGTAATTTTTTAAGTTGTTGAAGTGAATAGTATAGAGACTGTTGCCTAGAGAAAGGAATTTCTCTTTCTTTTAGGAAGAGAATCTATGTAAAAATGTGAGGAATATGAAGTGATGCCTCAGAACCAAATATTAAACATTTAAAGTAGAAACATGACTGGCTCTTGGTTAACTGGTTTAATATTAAAATATCCGAGTGTACAATTTACCAAAGAGACAAAGTCAGAAGATGGGAAGTGATGTGGCAATCTAGTTAGAGGTTGTGGTATTTTGAGTAAAATTACATATGTGGGTTATCTAACGTGACAAACACAAAATGTAGCTAAAAGAAGTAGTAAAACATTTATAGGAAATTGTTACAGACCTCCAAGGAAGGGTAAAAAGATGGGTCAGGAAACTTCTGTGCTGGAGAGGCCCCAGTAAGGTACACCATTAGTCTGGTAAGATTTGAGTTACCTTAACAATTGCCTCCTGTAGTGTGTACAGAAATGGGTAAGAAAGGGGAAGTTTTTTAATGGAAGTGATACAGAACTCTTTTCTTGCATAGCTGGTGCAGTTGCCAGAAATAGCCTTGTCTGTTTTCATAGCAAACATCCGAACATGAGAAGGAATATGCGAAGAAGCAAAGAGGAGTTCTGGCCAGCAGTGATACATCAATGAAACAAACATTTGCATGGTAACCCTGTATAACTTTATCAAGTCCAAATCACTATCGTAATTCAGTATTATAATCTGATCTCTACACCAATGCGATCAGATTCTAACTTAGAAAAAACGAGTATAAAACTAATGACTTAGAGGGAGCAGGGATTTTTGCCACCTTATGTAATTATATCCACACTTACTGGACACAATGAGATGAATGAGTTTGATGACGTAGTGACAGGACAAGGGGTAATGGCTTTAAACTGAAAGAGATAGGTTAGATAGAAGGAAGAAATTCTTCACAGAGAGGTGGTGAAGCACTGGAACAGGTTGCCCAGAGCAGCTGTGGATGCCCCATCCCTGGAAGTGTTCAAGGCCAGGCTGGATGAGGCTTCGAGCAACCTGGTCTAGTGGAAGGTGTCCCTGCCCATGGCAGGGGGGTTGGAACTAGATGATCTTTAAGGTCCCTTCCAACTCAAACCATTCTGTGATTCTGTGATTTGCCAAATGATATACTTCTTATTAGTGCTTTCTTTTTCCAGAAAACAGGAATTTTGGAATAAAATCCATACTTTAGTAACAAACAGAATTTAGCAAACTTCTAATTAAACTGTCAGGGTTCAGACTGCAAAATCTGAATTTGTGGATACAGGTTTCCATTACAAACACAATATAACCCCTTACAGAGAGTTTATAATATTTAATAATGTCATTAATGTCTTTAAGATCCTTGAATTTTAAAGATTATAAATAAACTTTTGTTCTGTTTTACCATCCAAATAGAAATGGCTGGCTGCTGACCCCTTCATGACTTAACTAAACTGGTGCACCCCTTTGGTGCATTCTGGAGAGACTAACGAACTTGCATTTTTTCCTGGCTCCAGTTTACTTATGTAGTAAGGACTAGATGCACACAAAGGCACTCAGTGTTGATATGGCTGTTTTAAGTGCCAGAACTAGGAGAGGAATCTGAACATAGATGAGGAAGCTCATGGTCTATTAATTCACTATTCCTTGTGTTACAGGAATAGTGTTCAGAATGGCCAGCAGCCTGGAATGGTAAAACCTAATTGAAGCAACTGCAAAAAGTTCTGTTTAAAATTCCTCTTTTCCATGATTCTTATGAGTTTACATGTGAAGCTGTAGATGAGATGAATTTTCCATCCAAAACCATCTCCTGGTTAGTACCTTGCTTCTCCTTTTTATTTTTCAAATACAGGGTTTGCCTGCTCCCAGTCTTATACCCCCCTAATTCTCACCCTCATCCTCTCCTGCTGTCTTGAATTAACTGGCTTGACCTCAGACCTGGCTCATCACTAGGGACCTGCTGGTTGATCACTGGGCTGTGGCTGATATTGTCTTCAGACCTGATTCTGACCTCAAATTGCTGACTCAACTCCCTGACTCCTTTTTGGTGAGAGTGCTGCCACTGCCAGCCTAGCTGTGACTCTTGTCTCCTTGCTTGCCTTCCTTTATGGAGCAATCTGTCATTGCTGCTTTCTGAGACATTTAGAGGGGGCACTAGCAAACAATATCTTGAGCTTTAAGGGTTGCTCCGAATGGCAGGTAGTGGAGTTGGTGCAAAGCTGGGGGAAACAGCAGCTGTGAGAGTTAGCAGGTCTTCACATGCTTTGATCTTGGAGCTCAGCTGGAGTCTTTGTCTTTCAGAGAGGCAAGATATTGCCCCTCAGTTAAATTTAGAAAGCATTTGCTAGTGTCTAGGTGTACACAAAGCCCTAACAGTTCTGCACTGGCAACCCTGCTGGGGTAAAAATAGAGGCCAAAATATCAACCTGAGGAATTGGTGTCTGTGTCTGAGGGGTATCAGAAATTTCAACATCTCTTTTGGGTGCCAGACTAGTTTCTCTGCCATTGTCTTCTTAAGACCTGTATTTCTGGGACTAACTGACCTAAAAGAATATACCAATAATGATGAATTTCCAAATAAATAAAGTATCTGTAAGAATATTTCTGTAGTAGAAATACACTTAGCATTTGTATCCTGCAGTCAGTTCTCTCACCTTTAATTTGTCTAGTTTATTTTAGTAAATGTGTACCAGGATGCAGAGCTCATGCTAGCTTATACCAGTGAATGGCTAGTATGTACAGCATGCTGGGTAACAAAACAAAGTCTTTAGAAGAGAACAAAGAAAGCATGATTAACTCAAAGCATCATTAATTCACATTTATTTATGTGCTGATATAAATGGTCGATTTTGGAGGGTCAAAATATAGGACTGCTTTCTATCTGCCTACAGTCTAGGTTTAACTTAACATTTGAATTCCTTCACTTTCTCCCTGTGATAAAGAGAACAAAGTGTATGCACAAGCCTTGAATAAAGATCTAAAGTCTTCTCCTGTTTCCCCCTTATCTGCCATTGATTCCTATGCATTATGTTCATCGTTGTTAGTTCAACTTCTTCCTAAAGACTATTTGCTACAGTGTTGATAGGTTTATAAATTTGCTTATATATCTACATCTCTCAACTCCTGTCTAACTCATTAGCAACCTAAAATTGGACATTCAAAGTGGTATCAAGAAAGAAAGAAAAAAGACACAAAAATTTTTTATTTGCAAGAAATGCTCTCTCTTTTATTTCCTGTAAAGCACAATCATTCAGAGCTGTAGTGTAGTAGAATAAATTGACACTTCTGTTATAGAGTAGGGAAGATAAGCAACCTTGAAAAAGTGTGAGGCCTTGCATGTACTCATTGTGCTAGACTTGAGCTAGGAATTTCTCATGTAACAGTGCATATGAACTTTCAAGCTTTCTAGCCATATTTATCTGTTGCTACAAAAATCAGAAAATACTGGGTTTGGGGACTTATATAGTAATTCAGGAAATGAACTTGCATATAGTGGGCTGCCAAAGTTCTTCCTTGAATAATACATTAAATACCACTAGGATTTTGTTTTATTATCAGCAGTGTACTGGGGTACCCACTGCCTGGCAATGAAATAATTTACATCTAAACTGTCTTTTAGCAGACCAAAAATACTTACGGTAGTCCAGTTAAAATTTTGACACTGTACTAAAGACAGGGGTTTTTAAGCCAATGGGGAAGTATTGTATGAAATTAATGAGGTGTGGGAGGCAGGAACCATAACATCTTGGCTTGTTTTTTCCTGATTTGACATGTCACTGTGCCCATCACTTTTCATCATTTTTTATTTGTAAACCAGGAATCAGGCTCATCCCTTTTGGTTTGTGAAATGCTAAAAAAAAATCTACAGAGGAAGAGCTGCGGGCAAGTACGAATTATATTTATGCAGACCAGATTTAAAACATTTTTGAAATTACAGTTTGGAAACTAAATAGATTGTGAGTTTGGGATAGAACATAATTTTGAGATTAAAACTGGTAAGGTATATGAGTGGGAAAGTGATACAGATACATACATGCCCATTCAAATTATCTGACTTCACTTCCTTTCCCCTGCACAGGCAAGCACTCTGAAGAATTTATGAAGCACAATGTGAGGGTGGGAAAGACTTGCCATATGAAGCATGCACATTTTTTGGGATTTTGAAAAAATGTTAATATTTTTGCATTCCTATTTTGAGAAATGCTTAGAAGTTGAAAGATTTCAGAAGACCTCACAGGTTTACTTTCCTCTGCTGTTTACAAAGGTATGCTAGGAAACTGCAGAAGACTTAACAGTGGTCTCCAGAAACTACTTTCAAGGTTCAGATAGGGAAACATTAGAAAAAACACAGCTTGACTGAGAATAGCTGTACAGGATTCAGGAAGGGCTGGTCATGCTTCAGTATTTCACTGGAATTCTTTGAGGCAGTCCCTGCCAAAGAAGACAAAGGATATACAGTGGATATCATATGCTTTGATTTTTCAGAAAACAATTTACAGTGTTCTGTACTGGAAATTAATATTAGGGCGTGGAGGCATGTAATAGGTGGAAAGTTGGCTACACGGCAGGAAACTAATGGAGTTATAAAATGGAATTTCTTCAAGCTGGAAATCGCCCATCAGCAGGGTTGTGGAAGTATTAGCCTGCAGGTCCCAGGTTTTCCTGCTTAAATTAATTATTTGCACTACCATGATGTTCATGTTAAGGGCAGTTGTTCTAACTTGTAGAAATTAAATTTTTGAAATTTTAGACTTCCATTGTGAGAAACAGGATAGCTAGCACAATTCTTACGTGTAAATCTGTCTAATGTTCTAAAACATACAGAAGAAAACGTTTGGGATCAAAAGTAAGTGTAGTAGTACACAATTTTAGGTAAAGCAAGAGATTATTTATTGCAATATGCCTATCTTTTTAAAAAAGGGTCTTTCTAGAGCCTTCTGTTTTTTAATTTCTCCAGGAACTAATTTATCCTGGACACTTACCAGGTATTTTCTAGGTTTGAAAGTGTAGAAAATACTTTTGAATTATTTGTCAGCAAACTAAAAGAGCTGTTAGCAATAACACAAAATTCTTTAGAAACCATCAGTTTGCTTTTTTTCTTTTTTTCCCCCTGTTTCCTTTTATTCCCTTTTTCTCAAAGAAGCAACATTACACTTTGGTAAAGCTAGCAATTAAAAAATTCAGATGTTTGAGCTGAAGGAATACATGATACTAGGAAAGAAAAGATTGAGTGGAATTGTTTAAGACTGAAAGGTAACAGAACAGAGGCAAAAAAGACTATTTGAAAGCAGGTAAGTTCTTTGGCAGGTGAACTGGGAAAAGGCACTAGGCTGCAAGGCTTGTGTGAAGAAGACTTAAAAAGAGGGTGTGTGCTTTAGGAAAGTAGAAAAACACTTGAGTTTTATCAAATAATACTGCTACTATGAGCGGTCACCTAGTTACTTTTGTAAGTGAAAAAACATACTGCACAAATGAATAAATCAGACCTACATATGGGAAGAAAATGAAAGCATAGGCATTCATACCAAAAATCTGAGAGATTTTTTCCAGTATTTTCTCTCATCCTCTCTTCTTTTTTTTTTTTCTTTTTTTAAATAGGTACTGGCTTTACCTTGTTACCTGTAATTTCAGCAAAATAAGAAAGCAAACAAATAAACAGACAGTACCACTCCTGCACTTCTCTCTTGATCAGTACAAAAGAAGTAGCAATTCTGTTTTCATTTCTTTCTGCTGCATTTTGCATGATGTGCGTAATACTCAGTTTCTGAGGAGCTGAAAATTTTTGATCTTTCTCTTTATGCTTCAGAAAAGCCTGATAGCCTGGTAGTCCACAAATAAATTCCTCATTTCTATGTTACACTATTACACTACATTACACTGTCGCACTATTACAAAAAAAAAAAAAAGTTTAAACAGTATACTTTGTTACAACTTTTTTATTTTTTGAAGTTTTTAGGAGAGGAAACGGAACATAATTATTACTGCACAGTAAAATAGCAGCCAGAGTTTCTGAGGCAATGATGTATACATATACATTTTTATATGCACATACCAATAGCTACCCTGTATGTTTTTGTGGTTTTTGTTTTTGATTTTAAATAAAACTTAGTATATTGTAAATAATTAATAAATTATAGAAATCTGCATTGTGCTAGCTGCTTCTAACATGATGATTGAATTTCAGAAGCTTTCAACCCTAGTTACTGAACCAACAAACCTCAAGTCTAAGTCTGTTTCAGGATACTAATCAGACCAAGAGATCCTTCATCAGTTTTAGATTATTCTCATCTCCGAATTCCCTCACTAGAGCTGACTTGGAGTGGTAGACACTACTTCCCTTTGGCTTAAAATCAAACCTCAACTGTCTTTTAAAATTTCTTCAAATCTTGAATTTCTCATTCAAACCTACACATCTCTCTATCTCTGCAAGTTCATATAGATCTATCACTCTAGATCTAAATGGAATATGAATGGACAGATCAAGGCAGCAGCTAGAGAAATAATATCGGAAGTGGTTTTAGTTTTTCTATCTTAAAGATAATTTCTGTACTAATAGCATTGAAGCTGTGGATTTATAGAAAGAATTAATTTGGCCCAAATATTCAATTGTCTTTCCTCTTCTGTGCTTGCATCCTCCTTGCCTACTTCTACTTCTTTTTGTAATGATTTTTTTATTGTAGATTCCTAATCACATCTGCAATGCTTTAATTTCTGAGTTTCCCATCCTCTAAGTAATGTTCATTTATACATTTCATTCTTCAGTGTCAGTGGTACGTTCCAATTACAGCTTCACTGATCATTTTCTGGTTCATTAAATCTGGAAGCATTAAGGCCATACTGATTTGATTTCTCAATACCTAAAAGGCATTCTAGAATTGCTTCCATTACTGTGTATCTTTCTCTTCTTGTGAATGAACTTCTTCCCATGCAAAAATAAACAGAGAATTTACTTGAAAGGATTCTTAGGTCTTTATCAGATTGTGTTCTGCTGCATCATTCTTTAGTTGTCATATCTGGGGCTATGGCTTGTAAAAGGGAAAGAATTAGTATAAATAGAATATGAGAAGACAATTATGTCTTATTTCACCTTTTGCCAGCTAATAAGAAGCTAGCAAAGTTGTGCTTGCAAACAAGGCTTGCACAAAATAGCATAGAATATAATTTAGATACAAACCCAGCAGATTATAGGCCCATTTGAGATAACACTCTGTACAGGCTGTTTGTGTCTACTTCCCCTCTCCTTTGTTCTCATGTAATGTATTTTTTTCCATTCTTTGCCTCCATCAATGCTTAAGTGGGGTAAATATGCTGCTGGCAGCTTGCTGGCAAGAAGGGAGAATGATATGAACAGATACCATGCTCCTACATTCACCTAATCCTAATATTTTCCCTGGTACTTATGTTAATTCAATTTTTTCCTCTCCATTATTTTCCTAGTCATTGTTTGATATTTGTAAGTCCACATGGCCAGAGCAATAGTCTTTTTGCAAATGTCCTTTTATCATCCCAACTGTGTCTTGTTTAACTTGACTATTTAAATGGCTAAGAGTCAGCATCATCCAGTTCTGAAGTGGACTGGGCAGTAATCCAGCTCTTTCTGTTAGAGACAGACATTCATTTTTTGGACTAGAAACAAATTACTTCCAAATGCTGGAAATGTAAGAAGGCTTTTCAAAAAAAGGTTTTCAGGTGTTTATAGAACAAATTAGTATAAAATAGTTTTCAAAATGCTAAGCCCAATTTAAAATAAATATTTAGTACTTTTAGGAGTTGTGAAAATATAGCACTAGAAAACTGAAGTCACTGATCTGTAGCATAAAAAAAAAATTATGAGGGCACACTGGTGTCAAATTCCTCATGCATTTTTCTATTGTGCCTCCACCGGATTGCGTGCATCAAAACGTGGTATTTTGGGGTTTTTGATATGAGACTACATGGCTGGCTGTAGGTTTGGTGAGATGACTGCATGTAACAATCAAAAATTGAACTGATGACTGATATTTTACATTTTTTGATTCAATTCTTGAAAATCAGAGTCTGGGTTGTCAAGGTGACTGGAAAATGAAGAGTTTTCATTGGTGTGAAGTTTTTTTTTGATGCCTCATCAGTATCATATAGGCAATATCTCATTCACAGAAAGACAAGATAGTTCTAGTAAGCTCTTACCTGTCCCTTTTGGTTTTATGGTGTCTTGCTTGTCTCTCACACACCTTCTAACTTTCAGAACAAATTAAATGGGATTTCCACAGATAAGTCAACTGGCTCATCTCAGAACTGCTCCATCCTTGCCAGCCCATCCCACTCTCCCTTCTCAGCGCCTCTCCCACAGCGTGCATTTCTTCATCAATTTCCATCTCATCGACTGTCACATTAATTAGAGATATGAGATTGCATGTCTGAATAGATTTTACATTCCTACAGTTGCTCTATCACTCCTTTAAAGTGTTCCCAGTTTCACTACCTCCTGGACCTCTCTGGCACTAAGGCCGATTGATATGAGAAACTTGCCTCCACAAAATCAAATTCTTGGTCAGGTCAGCACTTCCAGACTGCCAACTATGAATGATTCCTAACTGGTGCTAGTTCCCAGTCTGTGCCAGAAATTGTTTGGTGGCCAAAGCTGTGCCAGGGGCTATAGCAAGAGTTACACACAGGACAATTGAGTTCCAGTCCTGACACCATTTAGCTTACTGGTCATATATATAGCCGCAAAAGAGAACACGTTCCTGTCTATTAACAGCGCAAAAGAAAGATTTTTGCTGTCGTTCCTAGTGGCCATTTAAGGATGGCTCCAGAGCTGGGACTTCAGAGGTTCTGATCAGCGCTGAGTGTGCTGATGGACTCCCTGGGGATTTCACTGCTGTCATAGGTGTTCTTTAAACATCTGTACACTGCATACACCTCTATGGCTAAGGTGGGATTACACATCTTTGAATCAAGGCATGGGAGCAGGAGAATTTGAGAAATCTGTCACTATTTACTAGCATGATGTATTTAAGTGTGTATTTAAGGTCGGTCTGAGAAGCTGAACTATTTTGGTTAAGTTTTTCCAGAGCACTGCAGTTCAGGGCAGATATCCGCCCCACAGGATATTGGCTTGTTTAGTAAAAGATTGGCAGAGCTCTAAGCAGCATGCCGTAGGATCTGAATATGGAAGATGATGGGCAATCTTTGTAACTGACAAGGCTAACATGCCAATGTAAATTAAATTTCTAATTTAAATACACCACAAAAATCAATATCTGTATTTTAAAAAGTCATCTAAATCATGTTCTAGATGAATACTAGGTTTATGTTCATTAGACCACCTATTTGTTCCTGGTGATTGAGATGTGTAATTCCTCATTCAGTGTTCATGGTACATTGAAAAGAAATTATTTCTATATGAGTTTTTAGAAATTTTCCCTATAATCATATTGCAGTTTAATCAGGCTGTGACTCTGTATACATCAGCTAGAAGAAGAAAAATGGCTTTTAGACATGTGTATTTTTCTACTTGGTGGAAATGACTCCCCCTCCCTTTTTACCCTGAAGTAATTTTTCTTAAAATTTAACAGTAAGTGTAAAATAAGGACAGAATCCATACAGTGCTTCCCACTTGGAAATGATTGTTTCTTTTCTTTACCTTTTGTTATTTGTGGGTCTATTCTAGTTTCTGCCTGAAAAAGAGGGTGATGCATGGAACCTGACTTTCAGACCCAAGCAAGGGTCAGAAAAGCTTGTCATGGCAGGAACAGTCCTGGGAAAACACAAATCCCAATGTCTCCAGTAGGGAAGTGCAGTGTTTACAGGATGATGCTTCCTTCCTTTTTGGGCAGCTCTACAGGCAGCTGTGCTGAGGGGGTGGAACTAAACCCCGGGCCATTCTTGCATATTTATGGCTCCTCAGAACCAATTTTGTTATCCTCCAGCAAACAGTGAAGGAGGGAGAGTTACTTCCTATTGTTGAGATACATCAGGTGGCTTTAAACAAGCTCACAGGGTGTCCTAAGTTAAAGTGCAGAAAATCCAGAGATAACTGTGATCAGACAGGCTGAAGTTCCTGCAAGCTGAATGAGTGTGTTGGGTGGATCTCTGTAGCCGTATGAGAACAAGTGACCATTTGCATAAGTGAAATAAGTCGAAGATGACTCTTCCGTTAAGACAGAAACCACAGCTGACGCTGTACTTAAAAGTATGACAATCATCTTTTCTTTCTCTGCTGTGCAGAAGCAACACTAAACCCTTCTCCTGAGTCAATTCATTTGTCTTTTTTTTTCATTTGAAATATTGCAGTACAAATTGAAACAGCCAGGCTTTCAGAAATAAAAACTATTTGATCATTTTGAAAGACAAAATGATAGTTTTAAACAGTTCATAATTTTTGCCAGCTTGCATATTTTCCTGCTTATTTAATTTTTTTATCCTTTGTTGCTTAGTGCAAGTGCTGTATGGTGACAGATTGTCGGAAGGAAATTATGTGATTTGCTTAACACAGAGTCCTTTCAAATATATAACATAAATTATAGAAAGAAAGATTTTTCTCTTATCTATGTTCGTAACTGATTTTGCTTGCACTAAAGAGTTACAATAATAGGAAGATTTTTTAATTTGATGTAGTACTTTTCCTATAAGAATAAACTGATCACAAAGAATAAACTGAACACAATAAAAGTAGACTTAGCAGGGCAATATAATGTGCATCTATAGCAAAAGATAAGATGCTGATTTGAATGCCTTTTTAAACAAAAGCAGTGTTTTGGCTTTACTGTTGGCAGATGCGTTGGATGAGCAAATCTGCAACTGTCTTAGGAACTTTAATCAGAATAAGGGAAAAAAAATTGCAAGACACATCACATTTTTGGCTCCCCATCTTAATGCTACCGCTTAATTAGTCAGTGTATTGGAAGGGAAGATTCTTTTGGAGATATTGTAGTGTAATAAGGTATTGTAATGTGATGAATATTACAAAAGTAATCAGGTTATAATGGAATAGTAGAAGCTGAGAAACTGTCACACTTTTTTTTTTTTAAAGTTTCCTGCATTATGATGAAAATCGTGGTGAAAACTTTATTTGAAATAAATTTTCACTCGGCCTTTGGTGTCCAGAAAGATGCCCTGTTTGACTGTATCTTCTTCGGTCACGTTACTCTAATGATTAAATGTTAATCCCATCCTGGAATTCTACTCAGCACATTATATTTTAGCACAAAATGTAAAGTTCTACTTCCTTGAAATTACATAGATGGATGAATAAAACATATATTCCAGAGCTGCTCCTTGGTTCTCAATCTTTGCTGTAGATGCTATATTTTCCAGCAAGACCTTAGTGGCCCCATTTGTTAAATACATTTGTCTGAGTCTTGAATCAAATTAAGCATGTGCATAGTGGTTTGCGAGTTCAGGGACTATTTAGTGAGAATGAATTTTAAGAAAAAAGTACTGATAGATATAATATACTATCTTTTGTTACAAAATGTACAAAGGGAATAATCTAATTGAAAGAAAACTGAAATATCAAATACTTTATTGTACTTTAATGTCTACTGCAATATTGCCATAACTTTTGCTTAACTAATTGGGAGATTATTCTTTAGTTCCTCTAGAGAATGAGGTGTACAAGAATGAATACATTTGGTTTTGTTGTTGGGTTTTGTTTTATGGTTTTTGATGTATTTTTTTTCCCTTGCAATGATTTTCAGAACACAGACACCAGTTAAGAAAAAAAGATGCAGTATAACAACTGTAAATATTCTATAAAATTTCCATCTGAAGCCCCTCAACCTCTGGTAATTAGAGGCCATACTGTGGAGATTGACAGAGTAAATTACCAGTTAATGTTTACACAACAAAACATGTGCCCCATACAATATCCTACCCTGATGTTACTGAAACCAGAGTCCGGAAATGTACAGTGGAAACAAGACGTGGTACTTTTCTTGTGCCAACACAAACAGCAATTACAGCACAGTGTGAGAGAAGTCATAAGAAATACTACTGCATATCAGTAGTTCAACAAAGTCAGCACTTTTGTGTAATTGCAGGGGAAAAGGGCTGAAAAACATTACAGATCTCAGCAAGAAATAGCCCTTTATACTTTTAAACTGATCCTTGATAAAACAATGCCGGGGTCATGAGAAGGCTACTCTGCCAATTTTGCTTCACTGTGGGATCCATTGACATCTGGCTGAGCTGCGGAAGCTGGAAAACTTCTTTAATATTCTCTTGACAGTAAAATGGACATGTGGAAAACATTCTAATCTGCTAATCTTTGGTGCTCCTGAAGAAAAAGGACATTTGGCTTTATACTTTGTGATGATAAATATTGTCTCCAGATCTAGCTGTAAATAAGTTAGACATTTGTATGGAGAATGCATTTCTTACTTTTCAAATATGGGAGAAGATGGATATACACCTGTGTAACCCAGATGATGTAATAAATGCCAGGAGATGGGTTTTTTTTAAGGGTAGTTTACCATACGTCTTGGCAGTCTACTTTTCTCTATGCTGAGTATGTTTTGTCAATGAGTATCAGGGAGCAGAATCTCTAACTTCCTTACATCCTACGTACTAAAATAGAATAAAGTGGTGTTTCACTCAGGGGATTATGAAAATAGAATTGAGAGACATTCAGAATAGTAGTTATGCATGAGTAAAAAATACAGCTCTTTATTTAATAGCATTAACTGTACAAATTATTTTTGGCCAGGACTTCAAATCTAATATGGAGTAATAGTGAATGATGGAGATATACATCTGTTCAGCTTGAGATAGGGTGTATAATTCTTCATTTCCGTCATGAGAGATATCTCCAGAAATTACAAGAAGAGGAATCTCTCACATTAGAAAATAACTGCTATGAGCATATACTATGTATCATAAGTATGAAGCATATATTGTATGTATTTTTATATGTAGTGCATGTTAATATATCAGAGACTTTTGTTCTCTGATACAATCAGGTCCTTTTCTTTATGCCCTCTTATTAATAAATTCTGATATTTCATAGAATGTTATTGGGATCTCCAAGAGGAGTCAAATCTTTGAACTCTAACTGCAGGTTAGAACTACCACCACTACTACAAATGATACAGTCTTGAAGTCTGTGCCCTTGCTCAAGCAAGCTCCAAGTGAATAATTATTTCAGTAAAGTAAGAATTAGTCCAATCCAATTTTATAGAGTTGAGGAGTCTGTATAAAATATCAAACTTCTCTAAGACGTTGAACTGTGCTGCTAGGGTTTTTAATCTGCTGTTGCATAATGAGACTGAAAGTGCAGCAAAATCTGATTGAAAAGGGGAGGTGCAAATATGAAGTTTGGGAGGGACTAGGTTTCTCAGGGATGTGCATGAACCCACCACTGTCCTGGTGTTTCTGAAGTGTTGAGGAGTCTGTATAAAATATCAAACTTCTCTAAGACGTTGAACTGTGCTGCTAGGGTTTTTAATCTGCTGTTGCATAATGAGACTGAAAGTGCAGCAAAATCTGATTGAAAAGGGGAGGTGCAAATATGAAGTTTGGGAGGGACTAGGTTTCTCAGGGATGTGCATGAACCCACCACTGTCCTGGTGTTTCTGAAGTAGCCGTTAAGCTTCATAGGATCTTCCATTTAGATGTTGCCATGTGTTTGGTAAGCACAGTTTGGATGTTAAAGGAGGAAAAGCCATAGGCAGGAGTTTTGTGGTTCACTGCCTGGGTGTCCCACATTACCCAGTAGTTAGGAAATTTATTTAGAAGGAAGGTGAAGAAAAAACTTGACCCCCAGATATGATAGTACCACAGCTAGATTATTGGACATATTTGTGTTTGGATGCATGTGAGGTTTTTTTAGCTCCATGGCTGAATCAGCTCCATTTCTAAGTCAGCTAAATCTTTCTGGGATGGTTACTGGGGGGTGGGGGATGGACAGAAGTTTGACTCTAGCTAGCTTGATTCCTCCTGAATAGGTGAAATGGGAAGGAAGATGTTATAATAGTTAGCACAGTAACCTGAGCAACTTTCTGGAAAGCATAGGTACTGACATCAGAGGAAAAGCCTTGGAAGCATGAGGTAGGAGTAGTCATCTACTTTAAATTGTAACATGCCACAGATCATTTAATATGTTGTTACTGCCATCATGTTTGGGATAATAGCCGAAACCTTCAGCAGAGGCTCTGCTGTGTGGCAGAGACAAGGGAGGTTTGGACTGAAGGATATTTACCAACTGCTGCCTCGCTTTGTATATCACCACATCCAGAAGAAACAAATGTAGGTCTAGTTGTCACGGTGTGAGTGGGAGCAATAGTAAAAGTCACTAAAATCTGAAAAGGGTCTTTTTACTGTGGAAGCTCATGCAGTTGAGATGGGAAGCACTGGGTGAAGCTGAATTAGTTGTGGAAGAAAATGTCCTTGTGCTAGAACTAACAGGCATCAATCTTAGCTACATAGAGGAAGGCAGAGAAGAGGCTGACAGCATACATTTTCAGACCCCTGAAGACCCCACTAGAATTCCTGATGTCATTCTGGAGTCCTCTCCACCAGTGTGAGTCCATCGAGCTTCCCCAGCTACCACGCCAAGGAGTCAGAGGTGTTTTTCAGTCTGTGGAGACCACACATGTTGTATCAGTGATCAGCCCCAGACAGGGACCTGATACTTCTGTAGGACTCCACAGCACATATGGAGATGAACCCTGAGGATGTGCGGGAGGTCCCCATTTTTGCTGACTGGGTGGCAGATGAGTGTGATTTCAGAGATAATATGGGGAATGAAAGTCATAACAAAGTGGTTTTTGTGGGTGGGTGATGTTCCTGCCTCTAGGGGAGTCAGGTGCTGCTGTGTGAGGGCTCTGGCTGAATTAAAGTCAGATGGGATTTTAAATGCTGTTACCATTTCATTCCTATAGATACCCTGATGCTGACATACCACAGTACTACCATGGAATGAAGTAGTTCTGCTCTGCTTTCCCAGCTATCACTGCTAGAAATTTATTTTATAAAAATAGATGCTTTTTGCCACCCACCTATTGTGTTTGCTCACATTGGTACCAGCTAGTGTCCTCTGCCACTTGGTGCACCATGCTAAAAACATTCTGTTTATACAAAGTGGGGGAAATTAGACGTCCAGGAGCAGTTGGCTGCCCAGTTTAAGCCACAGAGTCAATTAACCTGGTCTTCCAGCAACTAGAAGGGTCGAGAGTTGGCAGAAGCTAAGCAAGACTGAACAATATCAAAATAACTTGTTATTTCTTTATAGGGTATAAATGCCAATAGAAACGTGTACCTGAGATAGATGATCTATGTTATATGTTCCCTGAATGTCAGGAAAAAGTAACCTTTTCAGATATTGTGATGCTTGGGTCAGATTTGCCATTTTCATTGATGGATTCACATGTTCCATGTTTGCCATGTGCCTAATTACAGTGCTTTTCCCCAATTCTCCATAGTAACACTCTGTCCTTTTCAATATTGTAACTCACAGTGAAGTGTGCTCCCTGCAGTCTGCCTAGCAAACATTGATTTTTACCTGTGGTTCCATCCTTCATTCAACCCATTCTCAGCTCATGTCCATAATCCAGCCCTTACGATAATTCAGGCATTTTACTTCAGTGGGTACGTCTCTACTCCACTTATCCTCTGTGAGCTATCCCTTGCAAAGTGAGTGGATGTTTTTTCTTCATTGGATCTCCAGTGTCAGCAGTTCCTAACATGCTTTCTCTAGTCACAGCAAGATTTTCCTCTCCCAGAGCAACCCTCAGTAACTTTACCATCAAGTAATCATTTTGTCTTCCCTGTCCATTTAAACCTCTCCGTTTATTTTCAGGTTTGTTCTTATTCATTTACACTGGCATATAGATTGTGACAAAAATCTGGTTGTCACCTCCCTGCATGTAAGGCGCAGACAACCTGGTGCAGTTGTTGCATCCCTGGACTAGATGGTTCCCTCCCTGCCTTCTGCAAAGCTGCCCTTTGCCTTTCCTCCCTAGTTCCCCTTTCATGTCCCAAGATTATCATCTTCTCTGCTCTACCTTTTTAACTGGTCTTCTGACTGTGTCGAGACTTAAATCTATGAAGCCACCAGCCCACATTTTTAGATCAGATCATTTTGCAGCACATAGCAAGCAGACAGACTGTTAAACCACTGGAGGTTTATTTGAGAGCAGCAACTTCTGCTGAAGAGCAGCTGGGGCAATGAGTACTTACTCCAGACCAGCAGCAGCTGAACGGGGAGATTTGGCAATGCCCTGTGTTGCTTGGGAAGGGAAGGAAGGGAGGCTGGAAAGTCGCTCCGTGTTCCCATGGTCATCGCATCTTCATGTGTTTAGACAAGGCCTTGAAGTGTGTCTCCTGCTCCCCCTGCAGGTTTTGTCACCCATAGCAAGGGAGCAGCCCGAATTGTGTACAACCCCAAATTAGCAAACGCAAGTGTCTTGTAAATAAAAATGAATGCATATATTCAAAAAGGGAGAAAAAGATGCCTACATAGGCAACTGTAAAAGTGATCTGTGGACTTCTGGTTCCCAGTATTAACTTTGTTATGATGTAGGATTTCGATTAGGACTAAGCTTTTCAAAATCTCAAAGCCAGTCTCCATTTAATGGCATCGATTCCTCCTACACATCCATGAACGTTCTCCGAATAACTGGTTCCACAGCACAGATCTGAGCTGCTCGAGCCTGGTGGTGAGAGGCTTTCTGTGCAGGTGATGCACTGTCAGCCAGAGAGACAGATTTTCCAACTGAGTTTCAAAGAAATTACTTCACAATTCTTTGTTGAGTTTAAGCGGAAGTGGTCAGCTGCTGCTCTCTTCACCCTCCAGCATTTTACCTACCAGGCTAACCAGTTTCTGACAATGAGGTGGAACTTTCCTAAGCTTGTAAAAATCAGTATTTCTCCTGTGCCAAATTTGAGAGTGCAAAGCTACAAGAATATCTCCAAGAAGCTTGTGTTAGAATTATTGAATATTAGCATAACAAAGCATTTTTCTTCCCCAAAACTTGTTCTCGGAAGTGGCCAACCCCATTTTTCACTAAAACTTTCCAAAACAATCCAGCCTGAGGCAGAGACAAGGCATGGAAAACATAAGATCCAGCAGTTAAAGGCTGACAAAGTAATAAACAACTGAAAGTAGGGCTTTATGATGGAAAGTGTTAGGGAACTTTAACTCTAGATGTCATTGCCAGCTTTGCTTATAATAAATGTGTCAGTAGCAATATGAAAAGATGTGTGCAATAAGTTAAAGGAATGCTGTATTAACCTATTTTATGCAGCATGTCTGCCCACAAATTGCTTGCATCTCAATATGTTTCAGAAGGCAAGGATTTTTTTTTTTTCCTGAATGTATTAATTTTCTAACTAAATGAACCGGGAAATTATAGATTTTAATGTAACAGTGACACCCTGTGGTCAGTAGTGATGGAGTTTACTCTGAAAAGTAGCTTTTTCTTTTGTGATGCATTAATCTATAGCAAGACCAGAGAGAAAAAGAAATAAGAAAGAAACGTAGTTAACTTTCAGGGTTTTCCACAGAAAGGTATTGTCCCATTTTCATGCCTTGTATGTAGAAATACATTCTTCTAATTGCTCAAATAATGAAATAATATTTATTTATGTGCAGTTGCCTCATTGAAATAAAGGGGAGTGGCAAGCCTTAATTTTAGACAACTTGATAATACAACTCGCAGGAGGGTCTCTGTGGGCACAGCCACTTTACAAAGCGCTGCTGGCGTAGTTATTTCTATGGTTATCTATATCTCTGTAGGGGAAGGAGTTTTCCCTGATGGCACACCAAGTAGTGGTGGGTAGCAGACTGATGCCAGAGGGACACAATAGTACCACACCACGCCAAGAGTGCCAGCTAGGCAGGATGTAACATTTGGAAGTATTAGTCTGGTGCTGCTTTCAGTGTGGACAGTCTGATTTAACACGTGTAGGTCCTCCTTTTAATTCTTCCTCCCTTCCTTGAACAAATGCTCAACTAATATACTGATATTTTGTCATATGTATGTGCGCCTATCTTTAAGGTACTGTGGCACTGAACTTTACAATGCTGTGGCCCCTAAACTTTCTGGGACAACAAATCTTCTCTTATTTAATACCTATTTCATGCATATCTGGGATCCTTGATATTGTGGTTTCAAAATCACACCATTTAAAAAACCCCAAATTTATGAGACACCTGGCCTATAGTTTCTGGTTCATACCTCATGCATCCTTGGAATTACTGATGCTGATCTTGCCATTTTTAAGGGAAGGGAAAAGTTAATTTTCTGTCAGACAAAGCCAGGTTTAAAGATCAGTAAGGAAGGAGACTGACCGTCCCAACAAGAAATTATGGGGAGGTAGTAAAGCAAACTGAGAAGCATGAAGCATTTATTATTCACCAGCAATAATGGTTTCCTGTTAAAACTGGCTGTTTGACAAAGGTGATGAATTTAATTCCTTGCTCTCTCGTTAGGGAATTACAAAGTTAGCATGGGACAGGAGCAAAAAGTCTTCTGCCTTCTCTAGAGAGTTAAGCTAAAGCTAGCCAAAGCTAAAGTTTGGAACATGTTCAGGAACCACTGTCAGGAATTTAGTGATTATCAAAGCTCCGCAAATGTCGAAAAAGATTGGAGCACTGAAGTTGTCCTGGAAGCCAAGCCATTGTTCACCCACACACACGTTCATACATAAGCAGCTCACTGAGTGCTTGTCTAGGCCATATCCTATGAAATAGCTGCAGTGCAACTTCTCATGAATCTCAGCACAACTTAGTGCCTGTCGGGCAGTAACAACGAAACTGTGGGCTTTTTAAAGATCTCGTATTGACAGTGAATGTTTTCCAGGCTCAGATTGTTGAAAGGATTGAAACTCATTATCTCCTTTAAAAGCCTGACAAATATTGGACATGTGATTAAGGAAGAGGCCTTGTTTTAAATGTTATGTCAATTTTTAGCTTTTCTTTTAGAGCCCCTCATGCTTTTAATGGCTGCAAAAGCAAACCAGCTTCATAGCTGCTCAAACTTGCAGAGAAATTATTTATTAGGTGCTATTTCAGACTCTGTGCTTGGACAGGCTGGGCTGTAATATTAACCTCCAAATTAGTTAGTAGTGCTGCTGAAGGATTTTTTCCAACATCTGTTTTTAGCACTGTTAGAATGGAGCTTGGACTATGGATTATTTAAGGACTTTTTGAATGGGGCCACACTGGAGATGAACTGCAGTGATTCTGCACACGAATCAAGAAAACA
Organism: Eurypyga helias; assembly: GCF_000690775.1. Classification (NCBI taxonomy): domain Eukaryota; kingdom Metazoa; phylum Chordata; class Aves; order Eurypygiformes; family Eurypygidae; genus Eurypyga; species Eurypyga helias. The sequence continues at coordinate 43,688 of NW_010230252.1, read as the reverse complement.
CATTCTATTTGCCCATACCACATGGAAGAGCAGACAGATGCACCTGAGCCTGCTGCTGAAATAGCAGTATGTTACAGTAGACATCTTATCGGAAGTGTTGTGAAGAGAACTTCAAAGGACAGTGCGTCTTAAAGGCAGATACCCACTCATTGCATATTAAGAGCACTGGTTTGAAGGCATGTCAGATTTGGAGGTCAGTCAGAGCTGCTGTGTTATATACACCATCTCAAGACCTTGTCTACAACTGGCTGAATGTTAAAATGGCAAATCCATCCTGATGCAGATACTATTATAGAGACATAAACATGTTCATACACTGATTCTGGGAAGTAATGGTTTAAGTGTCCTGTACTAGGATGAAAGCTGCCATACCAAGGGTGTTACCAGTGTAAAGCTGTGACCACAGGTGACACTTTGTCACCAAATGCAACTTAGTTGATATTTTTCTCATTTTTGCACAAAGACAAGTATTTCATGAAATAATTCACTGGGGATAGAAAGTGACTGCAACTAAATCAGTTTCTGGGTCTGTTGATCTTCCTTGGGAGTTTAACAGCTGTGATGTATCTCAGCATATAATTTGCCTATAACTTTGATCCCCATGTAAAAGTTACTGAAAATAAGTATATCTAGATGAATGCTCTAGCAGTTATGACTTAACCTCACAGCTGGCAGGAAACTCCATGTAGGACACCTTCTTCTACCTTTTCATCCCTGGAACAGTCATTTCTGATGGAAACCTTACAATCATCCTGAAAGAACAGGCATGGTAATGATATGCATGTTTGTATCATACCAGCGCTTCTAAATGTTAGTCTCCCTTTTCTCTCCCCCAGCCCTTCTCCATACCCTGAGTCTTTCCACTAAGAGGCCTTAGGTGTGTTTCTGCAGGGACACTTGCAAGCCCAACAGCTGCCACTGTGGAGCTTGAAGCAATGACTTCCAGAGAAAATGTATGAATCTTAGCAGCTAGTGCAAAAAGAGACAGAATTTCCAGTTGAAAGCTGTCATAAATGCATATCCTTTGCATATTGGACACAGATGTGTTGTATAACACGTTTTCTGACCGGTGGGTTACACAAACAAAGTGTGTGACAAGTGACTGAAATGTGAAACATGTACTTCGGTGATTCACTCCATAATTCACAGATTAGTGTACTTTAAAGTACAATATCCCTTCTTAGAGGGTCTCATTGTGTGAGCAATATTAAACAGTACTGTTTTGCCTGTCACAGTTATGCATCTCGGCTCCTTTGAGGTCTTTATTACAGGTTTTGAGCAGCTACCTAGCTCAAGATATTGTTTCCTGCCTGAAAGTAGGACCTGGGACAATACTTCATTGGATTATTCTTTATTATTGCCTTCCAGAAATGTTGGAACTTCAAAGAGCCTGTAAGACCAATGATAATACAATGGCAAGCACTGTTAAAAACAGAAACAAATACAACAAAATGTTAGGAAGGTTTATTTCAGGACTGAAAAAAACCACTTATGGGTATATCCTGAAAGGGAACTTAGCAACTGCAACACGCAGGACATCATCTTTTGCCTACCTCACCAGCTGGCTGTATTCCTGACTGTGAAGGAGAAGCTCGGGCTCCCAGCCTAGCCCACAGGGACAGGTAAGTCCCTCAGAAGAAAAGCAACAGAAATCAGCTCGTTGTGCAGTCAGGCCTCTAAGCTGAACATACTGACTTGCAAATGTAACAGGCATGGTTTAACCTCTGAATCTCTCTGGACCCAAAGTCAAAGTTGGAATATGGAAAACTTACCTGTGCATAGGAACTCCTGTCCTGAATTTGAGCTGTGATTGCATGCTGATTCCGTCTGCCTGACTGCTAAACTTCTGGTGTACGTCTGCCTAAATTAGCCCTACAGGGAGGAGAACCCTCTGGTGTCCTTAAGGTAGACAGAAGCTGGTGTCTTTGAAGATCTGACGACCTCTCTGCCTAGTATCATTGCCTGCCTCTGATTATCTCTAGAGCCTAAATGCTTCCAAAGGCATCTAATCTTCTTCAGTGGGAAGTCTGAAGAGGTTTTGCTAACAAAGGAGATCCAGTGTCCTGGATCACATATCCACCATAATAAAACAGAAAAAAAAGCTTCCCAATTTCAGCTTTATTTTAAAATCTAATCACAGAAAGAAGAAGGTGAAAGATCTTACTAAACAAGTCAATTTAAATCACAGACTCAGTTCCTTTTCCTCCCTGACCAATATCCCAGGGAAGGCTTTATTCCATAGGAAATTTAATATTATACATTAGGCAGAGTTGGTAACAGGTTTACTATTCTTTTTCATGAATATGCTGAGAGGGGATCAGGAGAGAGAAGGACCAGTAGGAAGAAAATAAAAATCAGAGGATTATGAATTTCTGACAACTGGCTATTTTTTTTAAGTCTTAATTTAAATGAGAAAACTTATCAACGTGCATCACGTGCACATTTAAATAATATTCAAAGATTGGAACCTATATCTATGGAGAACTTCCATAATATCCAAGCTATTCAACTATTCCCAGCATGTTATAAATTAGGCTGTTGAATGCTGCTTCAGGACTGTGGCAGGGTGTGAAATTTGCTGTTTTGGCGGTTGTGTTGTCTTTTGTACTGGTGAATATGACAAATGGTGGGTTAGACTCATAGGATAAAGTTTTTTAAGTGGTTATTTCCAGTTGATATAAACTTATGAACTCTTTAACAGATCTGCCGTAATTTAACACTTTCTTACATTGTGGTGTTCAATTTGGGTGAAAGTACCTTGTAGTCTTCCTCTAAAGCAAGAACAAAATGTTATTTACATGGTGGTTTCATGATCTCTAACAAAGAGGGAAAAAAAAGAAAATGAGAAGAGTGAAAATGCTAGGAGAAAAGTTCTTTGTGAAAGAGTAGCCATTAATACAAAACACATTTAGAGGGTAGATGTCCCAAAATCTTTTGGATGACTAATCCAATGCAAATATTAAGATTCCAACTTGCAAAGTCTTACACATATCCTTAAAATTGCACATTTGAATAAATACATTTGTTGTATTTGGTTGTATGTAAGCCTTTGCAGGAATAGATGCAGGCTACTTAAAACCATGTAGAGAGATAAAGAGAGAAAAGGCGTTTGGCTTTGTTTGGCTCTAAACCAGCAACCATCTCATCTGCCAAAATCACATGTAATGGACCGTTAGTTCTCTGTTCAACATCCTGTGTTTGAAGAGTCTTACCTTATAAAGATGTCAAAACTAATGCTGTTATAAGGAATTTCCTCTGAGAAACTCATCCATTTGTGGAGAAATGTGTATTTTACCCATGGTAACTAACATGCATAGCCTGCTATTTATGAATAATTATAAATAATACGCTGTGCTGATGTTGCATTTTTGTGTTGTTATCTTACAGATGGGAGTTGCTGTAGTGGATTCATCGGTTGCAGGACTGGGTGGTTGTCCCTATGCAAAAGGGGCTACTGGAAATGTAGCCACAGAGGATGTGATATACATGCTTAATGGTCTGGGGATCAATACAGTAAGATATTTTTACTTTCTAAGTAAGACTTTAAGGAAAACAAAAATATTTTTCTAGAAAATGTGCTACATATACCTGACAATTACTTTTGCTGTACAATAAAAAATTGGGAGCAAATAGTTTTTGCAAACTCCGTGCTTTAACATGGCTTGACACATAATATGAATGATGTTGCCTTTGCTAGCAGTTAAGAGTAGAACTGGTGTGTGTATTGACAGGAATTTGAACAACCCCCCTCTCCCTGTCTGGAGCTATGAGTAGCACTGTTGCAATTGCTTTGAGTCATTGCTCTGCCTTAGTAACAACAAAAAAGTCACTACTGTAGATATTGCCCCAGAAGGCTGATCATCTCTACAGGGCTAAGACTGAGTGGACCTCAGCCTTATTTTCACAGTTTTGTATTTGGTTCATAGTGTAACAAATTAATATAATTTATTGTCAATTTTTCTGGCTTCAAAGTAGAGAAAATTTTGGTGTTTGGAGTCCAAACACAGAACATTGCTATTTCTCAGGTATCCACTTAATAGATTTTAAAAGTGTACAAAATCTGTAACTGGCTAGCAGGCTTCACAGCCATTTTTATTTTGAGCCGTATTCTTGGAGGAGAGAGCAAAGCAGCTTATCTGCACTGAACTGTGCTTTAATGAACACTGCCAGTGAGCATCCACACTTCAAGAGCACATATTTAGTACCCCTGGCTTGGTTGGAATGTTAATTATTATGTATTCCTGGAAACTAAGTAATGCCACCTTCTCCAAAGAATGTGCTCTTTGGTCTTTCTGCAGTCATTGCTGTTCTGGAAATGTGGCCTAATGAGTTTGTTACTAACTCTAGCAATACAGTGACTTTACCTGCAACTTAGACATAGAATTTGAGAGTCACACTCAAAGGAGAACATGTGAAGAGCTGCTGAAACTGCAACATGTGTGGTTTGTATTTAAACTACTGCAGAAAGAAATTTAAAAACCTGATGTCTGAAATACAATGATCTGAGTTACTGGGGAGCTTGTTACTTGCCTGTTGGCTGCACTTCAGTATGGCACGCATGCCAATGGAGTTGCTTGATATAAAAGGATCATGGAACTTGTTTCTGAATTGTACATCTCCTGAGCACTGTTACATCATACTCAGAACCTTACAGAGTTCACTGTAATGTTTTTAGGGAGTTCTGGGTAGATGTCAGATACTTGTTTAGAAAAGGTTTAATCATTACTGTCCTTTGTCCGAGTGGATTCTGAAGTGTTTATACCTGCTTTGAGGTACCTTTTTTTTCATGAAGAAGATGTTTATTCTTTTGAAACAACACACTTCTTTGGATAAGGAAGAGAAATCATGCATTTCACTTTACATTGCTGTGCACCCTAGACTTAGGCTTTCAGAAAAGTCTTTCCTTGGATGAAATACCCATTGATTTTTCCAACTGACTCATAGCAAAAGGAGTCAATTAAATAAAAATAGCCTGCTTAAATGAAAAACCTTGTTCTAGGCTTCTTGATTAGATTTATTAATCTGTTAATAATCTGGTGTCCAAGCAGGAATCCAGCTTGTCTTAAAGGTTGATTCCAAATCCCATGGAGATAAGATTCTCACCATCAAAAATTTAGTTCTCCTTTTTTTAAAAAATAGTTTTAGATTATGCAACAGCAAAACAGAAGGCTTTGCTTCTTGACCCTTTTCTGGCCCATTAACAAAAGAGTAGTTTATTGGATGAGAGAAACAAAGCCTCAAAATTACTACCTTACTACATGACCTTTGGTGATTGCAGTGTTGGTTGGGTTTGGTACCTTTGTCAATTCTGTAAATTCATTGTAAAAATCTATTAATATGTCCCTTTTTTTGTAACAGCACAAAGTGAAGTTATAATTACTAATGCTGTCCATTTGCAAGGAACGCTTTTTGATGTTTCTCTCAGCTATGCACTAAAGCTTTCATTTTGTTGGCTGAAGTCACTCAAAGTGTCAGCCAAAGGGTGGACAGTATTGGACAGTATTTAAGTGTACATTCTTGAGTTCAGATTCACTAGATAGATCAAAATAATAATGCTCATTCTACACTGTGGAGGATTGACCCTAGCTGGATGCCAGATGCCCACCAGAGCCACTCCGTTACTGTCCTCCTCAGCTGGACAGGGCACAGAAAATACAACAAAAAGCTCGTGGGTCAAGATAAAGGCAGGGAGAGATCACTCAGCAATTACAGTCATGGGCAAAACAGACTCATCTTGGGGAAAATTTATTTAATTTCTCACCAGTCAAATCAGAGTAAAAGAGAACTAAACCCAAATCTTAACACACCTTTCCCTGACCCCTCCCTTTTTTTCTGAGCTCAACTTCACTCCTGATTTCTCTCCGTCCTCCGCCTGAGCAGCACAGGGGAATGGGGATTGTGGTCAGTTCATCACATGCTGTCTCTGCTGCTCCTTCCTCCTCAGAGGAGAGGACTCCTCACACATTTCCCCTGCTCTAGCGCAGAGTCCCTCCCATGGGAGACAGTCCTCCACCAACTTCTCCAGTGTGGGTCCCTCCCACAGGGTGCAGTCCTTCAGGAACAGCCTGCTCCAGTCTGGGTCCCCCTGGGGTCACAAGTCCTGCAGCAAACCTGCTCCAGCCTGGGCTCCCCTCTCCACATAACAGCCTCCTTCGGGAGAGCATGGGGTCTTCCTTGGGCTGCAGATGGGTGTCTGCTCCCCCATGACCCTCCATGGCTGCAGGGCACAGATGGCCTCACCATGGGCTGCACCACGGACTGCTGTGGAATCTCTGCTCTGGCACCTGGAGCACCTCCTCCCCCACCTCCACTGACCTGGGTGTCTGCAGTGTTCTTTCACAAATCACCCTCTCTCAGGCTGCCATTTCTCTTCTCAAGTTTTTCATAGAATCATAGAATCACTAGGTTGGAAAAGACCTTAGAGATCATCCAGTCCAACCGTATAATTTTGGTTTTTTCCTTTCTTAAGTATGTTATCCCGGAGGTGCTACCACCATCGCTGATGGGCTCAGCCTTTGCCAGCAGCAGGTCTGTCTTGGAGCTGGCTGGCATTGGTTCTGTCATACATAGGAGAAGCTTCTGGCAGCTTCTCACAGAAGCTACCCCTGTGGCCCCCTGTTTTTCAGAACATATAACCAAAAAGTGGCATATGAAATGAATCTCTAGCAGGCTAAATGTGAAAAAAATTTCTAGCAGAGCCCATCTACGAAGAGATTCATTGGTTGTATGATGGTAATGGATAGATAATTATGCCATAGATCATTAATGCTTATGAAACTTCATAGGGAGACATGTACTTTCTATAAAAACAGTTTCTATACAATTCCTATGTAATTACAGTAATAGTAGTTGTTCTTACGATGCCCTCAGTGTGCTTGGCAAACACTGAGCATTTCTGAGAAGCAACTAAGTACTGTTAGCCTCACATTACTGACATCAAAACGGAAGCTCAGAGAGATAATAGACTTGGTATTTATGAATGCTGAATGAGAACTGATTAATTGAAGTCAATGGGAGTTAAAGGACTTTGCCTTCTGGCAGAAGCTTTTCTGACTTCAGGCATTTATCCAAGTTCATAGATAGTATTGGAGATACTTGTCTTTGTGTTTCATGGTTTCATTCCTTGATGTCAAGGAATAATTCTGGATATATGTGGTGGTTACCACGTACTCTTAACTACATTTCTGAATATCTTCAGAAGACATATTATTTTGACTCATCAACCATAAAGACACCTGTCACTACTCTTTTGCATGCCCATCTGTGAGTCGCGCCATGAATGCTGGGTTTGTGCCCTCATGGTAACCCTCTTTGGTTCATGACACTTGCATAAGGAAAGCCGGTGTACAAGGCAGAGATGCTTGTATTCCATTTAAAGAATGTGAACTGTGAACATATGTTTCTTATCAACATGTATCACATTATACAGTGTTACAGTGCTGAAAATGTGAATATTCTGTAGTTTGGGGGTTTTATTTTGCCATCTTCCATAGTCTTAACTACCAAATATGTCTGTAGTGGTATGTTTCTTATTTATTTCTCCCTGGTAAAAAAGCAAGCTGCTCTAAAAAGTTTTTAGATTTCATTATGCAAAATAGCACTCTACAAACTAAAGCCTACATAATGACCAATAAAGGATAAACAGAATGTGCTGAAATCGCCCTTGTTATAACTGTATTAAAATGAGACAATTATAAAAAGATGTTTTTCAACAATATGTTTTAGATGGTGCTAAATACTAGAGCTGATTGGAAACTTAGAAACACTTTTTTTTTTCAAATTAAAAATGTTTTTGAGTACATTTCCATGAAGTAATTTCTATTCTTATTAACATTTTTAGCCAATTCCAAGAATGTAAAAGGCAAAGTTTACTGTAAAACATGAAAATAAGTGCTAGATCTAATTAACGGAGTAAGCATCTAAATTAGGTTTTGGTCTGAACTTTAGTCCAAAGTCTGTAAGTATTATGAAAGTGTATTTCTGGTGCAATACATCTTGTACTCTTTAGTGCTGAGTGACACACTTATCCTGGTTTTATGTGACTGCTTAGTGTATTGGTAGCTCAAAGTCCCCTTTCACATCCCTTCTACAAGAGCTTTACTGGCTTCTAAATTCCAGTTTTTGGAGCAAGTGCTTAGATCACTTATATGATCTAACTCTAAAACTTCTACTGTACATGAGTAATCCAGGAGAAAAATAATGAAGTATTTTTTTCCTCTTTAATTAGAGGTCTGATTCCATTTTAGCAGTCAAACAGTACTGGTATATAACATTACTTAAAAAACTCAAGGAACATTTTTTAGCACAGACAGAACAAACAGATGCAATTTTTTTTGTCTGTTGTGCTAGCAATGTAAATTGTTATCTTGCATTGAAAAGAACTTCTTCAAGAGAATGCAGGATCATGTTTTTCCCTGAACTCATTTGCCAATAAAAGCATGTTTCCTCCATTTTCCTGAGCAGCAAATGGGATACTTATAAGCATGAACTTTCTTAGTGTTGGGTGATAATAAATACAGCACATAGGTAGACACTGAATTTTTCTTCCAATTTATAGTTGTTATTCCAGTTCTTTATTCCAGATTATTTTAAGTTTGAAAGATATTAGTGGAGTATTCAGTTCATTACTGTTAGGATAAGAAATCACGCTCAAAGTGGGAAAGCCTTGCAAACAACTGGAAGCTGTGACTTTTGTGTACCTCTCTCTAACTCTGCTGATGTCCATTACTGACCTATGATGTGAATTAGGACCTTTGTTTGCAAAAATTAGACCTGTGGAAGAAAAAAAAGGAGGAGTTTTAAAGTATTTTCAACGTATGCATTTATTATTCTTAACACTTTTGACTTCTTTTTTAGGGAGCAAATCTTTATAGAGTGATGGAAGCTGGAAACTTCATCTGCACAGCTTTGAACAAGAAAACAAACTCAAAGGTTGCACAAGCTTCCTTCAATACTGGAACTATCAATTAAATGGATTTTATTGCAGCTTAATTATATTTGTCATATACCTTGACTAAGGACATTTATATCAAGAAAACAAATACAAGAAAACCATTTCAGCAAAGAGCCAAAATAGAACCCATATATAACTTTTTCTTCTGGAAGGAGTTATTGTACTGTACTGTTGTGTCACGAATTGTCTGCTTTGTAAGAAATAAATGACTGTAGTACAGAACCCTGTGCTTAATAATGTATAAACACCAAGACATTTTACCACATTGAAATTGATTTTTAGTTCTTTTCAGGAAAACTGGAGAGAAGCAGCAAATACATAGTTAATTTTTAATCAAGATGACTTTTAGAACAGTACAAATATTTGCAGTAGTTTATGAGAACCTACACTGTGTGTGGCCATTCTATTATGTGTTTTATTTATCTGAATCTTTATTTGTCAAACTTTTCATTTGTTAAGTCAGTTGTGTTATGAACATGGAGCCAAATCTGAATTCACCATAAGAATTTTTTAGAAATAGCACTTTTTAATTTTTGTTTTGTTTAACATCTGTTAAGTATATAGATGACTTCATCTTGTTCCAAGACTTTGTGGTGAATGGCAGTCTGCCAGATCCTCCAAATCGAGTGCAAATTTCCTTATTTGTTACATATGTTAAATTTGTTGTAGGTTGTTTTTTTTTTGTCAAGTGTATTAAAATCTAATTATATGAGGCAATTGAAAATCGACAAGTTTTTCAAACATCATTTAGTGCAGTAGTGTGTAGAAGGGCCTAATTTTTTGTCAAAGATCTCATCGAACAATTTGATTTTTTATTCCAGTTTATGAATTGACATTCTCATAAGTCATGATATTTTCTGGATAATAATATTCTGCTGTAGTAACTTATGCAAAAGGAGACACAATTTTCTTTGTGCTCTACTGATAGTGATATTGTACTTTTCAATGTCTTAGTTCAGCAACAGGCCAGTGAACTGCATTTTGATTTTTAGATCAATATTGGACGAATTCAAAGAAAAGCCTTATCGTGTATAAACTGATCAAATGCACCATGAACGTATTGTCATTTTTTCAGTCTGAAACTTCAGTACTGTTGTTAGTTTTTTGTGCAGGATCCTTCTGTAATTCTCTGTGTTTTCTGAAAATCTGTAACCATGAAAGTCGAAAACCCTGGACTATGATCTTTTTCCACATTCTCCATTTTTCTCCAAAATATGAAAGGTTGGACAAGGTAAGATGAAAGAAAGTGAAAGATAACATGTAAAGAAGGAAAAGGCTGAACCATTCTTGTCTGAACTCATCTCTGCCAAGTTACAGCTGAATCTTAGCTTGCCTTTGAAATTCCAAAAAGTGAACTGCTGAGATCTTCTAGCCAGTATTGCAGTTTGGAATTGGCACAGCTTAAGAAAGTCAAACTTTGCATGCCAGGTAACTCAAAACTGTATAAATTTGTATAAAACCTCTATCCTGTTTATGCCATAATGATAGTCAAAACTACTATAAACTACATAGTTTCACTTTCCTCATGGTAAGAGTCAAAGAACAAGCAAAGAAATGTGTTCAGGTGAGGCAGGAAATACCTTGCCTATCAATCCACAATACAAAAACACACCCCTTCCTGTCCTATCTAGTGAAAAGTCTTCCAAGTACGCTTAGAGATGTGAACACCCTGATTTGCTTGACCTTCTCTGGAGGCATAGCTGGATCAGCACAGAAAATGAGGCTTCAGCCTCATTTCCCCATGCTTCAGCTGGGGCTTCGTTATTTAGCAGCCACTATGGCTCATATATCAAAAAATGAACTTCAGTAAAGCCGGGTCTTCAAAATTTCACAGATTTAAAAGTTCTATAATGGATTAGATCCAATGAAGAACTGTGGAATCTGCAGGGATACATAGGCTATATTTAGTCTAATAATTAGTAGTTAAACCTAAATGAGGTGTCAGAATTGACATCCTAAAGACTCCCTAATTCAGGTGCCATTTACCCCTGAAGGTGACTAACCACACCGTAATACTTACCAATAAAATTTCCTCTTTAGTTTGCTTCTGTGCCTGCACAGAATTAGCTCATTTTGAGCTGAAGTATGCAGTTCTTACGTAGAGCCTGATGAATTTTCTTCCACCCAAGGTGCTGTGAGCATTTTTAACCAACATAAGAAAGACTAAGTTTCTCAACAAGTGAAAGTGAAGTCACTCCTTGAAATAAAAGTAGTTGTGATGCAAACCATCTGCTGGGCTAAACAATTGATCTGAGATTAGCTTGGTACCAAGCCTGAGGAGATTGAAATGCACATTTTTTTTTTTTTGGCACCCTAATCAGTGTATCTAACCACCAGGCTATATGCAGAACTGAAAAAGAGCACACTTCCTATTAAATCTGGATGAAGTTGTGCCACTGGGTAGGATGGAATTCAAAGTTTCTGAGACCAAAAGAATCACAAGAAAAAAATGTTGCAACGGATGAAGTTTTGGGGTTTTTTTCCTTGAAGGTGGTGGTGAGGGCTTCAGCTATAGGCCATGTCAGGAACTGAACTGATACTGGCCACTTTTTTGGTGAGTATACTAACTACAACTTCTTGGATAAAACTGAGGGGTTTGACTATTACCACAACTTTTGCATTAAAGAAAATACCTATGTGGAACATAGACTAGAGAATAGAGAGAGATCTGTCAGAACAGAAAACTCTGTTCTTTGAGAGTTCTCTCTCTTCTTTGAACTTCAGGTCTTTGGGAGCTCTAGGTATCTGTGTTCCTAACTACCATGAAGGATTGCTAAATGGTGCTTGGAGGCCCTTACAGTCTGGAGCAGATTTTAGATATGCTCTGTGTGTAGTTCATCCTAGGCTTCTCAGCATCTGGGCTGTCCAGTTTGCAGTTCTAAGGCTCTTAACTCTCCCTATCCACTGAAACAGGATACCTATTAAATCATGGGGATGAACAACCTGAAATTCCTTGGTTCTTTATTGGGTCTGTTTTAGAAACTACTTGGGAGCTTGTAGAGAGGCTTAAATGCAGGTCTGTTATTCTGTAATGATGTGTGCGTTGGAAAAGTTGAACAGTCACATCTGGAGCCTGTGCTTTACCCGCACATTCAGCTTCAACCACATAGTGAGTTATAGTAATCCAGGGTGGAGGTCACAGACAAATGGATTGTTTGTCAGGATTGTTACAAGGGAGGAAGAAACATAAAGCCAGATTCAAAAAAACCCCAATGTTTATGTGCCAAAAGGGTCACTTGGGATGTATTTAGGCCTGTGGGTCCAGGTGAGCAATCCCCACAAAATCCTTCTTTTCTTGTATGACTGAGAATCCTGAGGCATCTCATGTTCTTGCTACTAAGATTTGTTAAGCACACAAAGTGCTGCTGGCTCTGCTTTGCTGGGCTGGCATCATTTTGACTGTGCAGAGCATTTTAATGCTTAATGTTTAAATTCACAGAATAGGCATATATTGCCTTTAAGGTCAAGGGCTATTCCAGTAGCTATGCCATGAGTGTGCATCACTCACATAGGCAGCTTTGAGTTCAGCACGTAATAAGCCAGTTGAGACTACAGCACTTCAAAACCATGGCAAGAAATGTAAGTGATGGGATGGTGCTTCTGCTCTCCGGTGTTTCTGACTTTCTAAATCTTTATGCTTATATTCAGTGACCCATCGCTAGTGGTGCCTGCTCTTTTAGACCCTATCAGGGCCCCCACTGAGTACATTGCTGTGTATCACCCTGGAGTAACTCTCTAGCTGCAGAAGGCTTGCATCTGGGTGTTTGGGTTCCATGAACAGGCGCTCCTATTACTACGCCACTCTAAAAGTTATATATATATACATATTTGTTGAAAGGTATCAAGAAAAAGCAACAGAGTGCTGAATGTCATGATCACACTGTTGGAATGTGAGAACAAGTTGTCTCCCTGTCTGTTTTGCTGATGGGCCTAGGGAAGTTCTGAAAAGAGATAGCATAAGCTCTGGGAGGCTGCAGAAGGAGTAGTTAATTGAGTGCCCTCTTTGAGTCTTATCAGAGACAAATTAGATGTACCAAGATATTTAATTCTATGGTTTGGAGACTTTCTTCTGTATGTTACTGTCTCAAAGTCACTACAGAGATTTCTGAGAACAACATGGAGATCATCTTGCTTGTGCCAAGGCCATGGAATATGTAAATTGGAGTTCTCAAGGCAGTCTTTAGTCTGTGTCTTGGCCTGAGCAGTAGATTTTCTGTTTCCCATGTTGCTGGCAATAGCTGTAAAGTCAAATACTGGCTTCTTTGGCTGGTGAAGATACTACATTGTTCTAAAGGCATGGCTGGTGTGCTTTTTCAGAGGACAAGTTGATCAGTTCAGTTAGTAATGGGCATATTTGTTCTTCAGTGCCTGTCACAAGACAGCAATGACATGGATCCCGTACATGGATAGTGCTACTCCTCCAGAAGCAGCTTGCTTTGTAGTTTAAACTTCTATGTATTAGGGCAACTTGGCTCTGGACCAGCACTTTAATGTTTCATTTTCATGTATAACCAGAGTTTATGGAAATAAGAAGTGAATATTGTGGTCTTATTCATAAATCCAGAGAGGCTTTGGCTAATTTTCCTTTCTTAATAGCATCATTTGAGTTCATAAAGCTTTTATTGTAATAAGGAGTCACAAAATGAAGACTGAAAGTCTGTGAGGTAAAATTCCTAAGTTTGGGATCAGTGCTGTTGAAACAAAATAATACTTGTCCAAAGAGCTAGTGTGAATGTATAAGATCTGCCTATTTTTTCACAGAGTTATTTTTAAGAGGTAGAAATATTGTTTAGTTACTGTGATACCTGAAAATGAGTATTCTTTGCCACAGAGTTTTTCTGTGATTTCTCAGACTGCCTTAAGTTCTTTTTATTGATTGTGAAATGTCTAGAGAGCTGACTGAACAGAAGAATCAGTCTGGAGAAGTGAATGAAAGACACTTGCTTTCCAGTTCTTGATGTGCTGATCAATGCTTTCTTCTGTTGTGTTATATCTTTGAAGATTATTTTCCTCTACAGTCCTGCTCTAATGCAGTGTTGATCTTCATTGCTGCAATAACACAGCAGGCAGAAGGACTACAGCCAAAGTCAACTTAGTGCTTTGAAACTGATGTCAGAGAGATGATATGTTTGTTAAGGAGTTGCCATGTACCCTCTTGGTCAAATGTGTTTGTGATCTTGCAATATGTGGTGTAAACTTGAAATAAAATCTTTCTCAGTGTTTATTGAAACTGATATACTCATGTATTATGCCAGATTCAGCAGCACTGACGAACCGGCTCACACATACGGCATTAGCAAATATAAACTGTCTCTCTGACATGTACGCCTGTGTTGACTTTGTTACCTGGTAATCCATTTGGAGTGCATTTTCTTAGGATTACCATTTTATCAGTTGTGCCTGTGTGATTTTACAGCTGACAAATCTCTTCTAAGCTACTAGGGAAACATTTCTTCTCTCCATTAACTAAACGTTAAAAGCCACAGCTGGGAATGGGGGCAGGAGTTGAAAAATTCGATGAGGCATTATCTTAACTTCAGATGTTTGACAGCAGAGTAGGAATCTGTACCCGTTAAGTGATGTCTGAGACCCCCTGCACACTTCATGGGAGACTGAACGGTTTCAGCATGTGGTCTGAAACATCAGCATCTCAATCAGGGAACTTTCTTGCTACCATTGGAGTGTCCTAACATGACCTGCAGTGAGTTACCTTCACCAGCTTGAATCCAAGTATTTTCCCTGGTGGAAAGACACCCAGAGTAATTTTTTTGAAAGAACCGAATGGTGTGCACACTCTTAAGGCATTATTAAGGGTGTTGGTGTAGCTTCCATCCATATTCTATGTTAGTAGATGGATCTAACAGGTAGCTCAAGAGTAGCAGGATGTGAATCCCACAACCACTGGAAATGGGTGAGCCCAAGCCTGTCTCTCCAAGCAGCCCATTCTCTCACCTCACAAACAGGTGAGATGGCAGAGGAAAATCTTCCTTCTGAAGAACTGAAGACTCACTGTGGCAAGAGAGGAGACTTGGATTTTAGAGCCTTGCAGCTTCCATAGTGCATAAGGAACAGCTAGTCCTGTGTACTTGTCTCAAAAACTGTTTACATATTTAATTTGAAACAATCTTTAGATAAACTGCATAAACCAACTTGAAAGAAAAAACTAGAACCCAGTATTCGCCCTTTCGAAGGAGAGTGCTGTAAGGCTAAAACTTATGCTTTCTCTCTCTAGCCCAGTAAGTCTTCCAATGGAAGGGGGATGAATGCGATGACCTTACCCAGAACTACCTATGCCCTGGGAATCCCAAGTCATCAACGAGACAATTTTCCTCAGCCAGGAATAGGTGTAGATGTCTCATTTCAGGGGAAAAGATTTTAATGATAAGGCTGACACAAAGATACTGCTTCTTTTTCCGTCACAGAACTGCTGATGAAGCAGTTAGAGTCTAATCATGATCACCTGAATACAGATCATCCCAGCAGAAATGCCTTTATTTAATAATTAATGCCTAGATACAATTGACAAAATACAGAGTCACTAGGAAATGTAAATAAAAGTAATACATTTTACATGTATAATGGAGGAAGTGTATTTTTCCATTTAGCATTAAAGTCAGCCCTAAAGAAGAGAGCCTGTAAAATTACAGAAGCAACACAATAGCCACTTGCTGTCTTGCTGTCTTTCAGAGTAACTCATATACTTGCACTCTGCTTCAAATACATTTTACATACTTGTGTGTGAGTGTGTGTGACAGCACATCTATGAGGAGAGTTCCTAACAGCTAAATATATGATAATAAGAAAACAAGAAGTTTATAAGACAGAAAGTTACAAGAGATGTTTTAATGACTGAGGTTTAGTTAAATCAGAATATAAATTGATTTTTTTTTCTTTTTTTCTTTTTTTTTTTTTTTGACACAGAGGATTCAGCATTGCATCGTTTGTTAAAGTCAGACCGAAAACCAACTCAGGATTCACTTCATATGTACATTTCCTATGTAAAGAAATGCTTTTATCTAACACTGATGAGAACATGTTCTCAATAGTATTTTCAGTTTGAACTCTTTCCTCTATATGGTTTTAAGATTAATATAAGTATACTACTATCAAAATAACTACATAGTGGGAGGTAAACTAAATGTTGCAAATTGCTGGACTGGTAAAGGAGACTTATGATTAACAAACTAACCAACTTTGCACTTTTCTGTTGTATTTTTGTCCAAAGACTGGTTCAGTAATGAGAGAGAATTTGATTGCAAAATAAGAAAGAATTTTTGTTTTTATGCAGATCCTATGGAAAGAGAAAATGCATGTTGTAATAGTTGTTAATAATTTCTAAAACTCTCCCCAGCAGAACTGCACACCTAAAATTTTTCTCTCACACTAAATCATTTCACAAGCTACCAAAGCCAGAAGCAAAAGTCTCATTGAAGGGTAGAAATACCTGCTCTTCTGATCACAGCATAGATATCCAGCCCTAGATCTGAATGGTCAAAACTGGAGCTGAATTCAGTGGAACCAGAATTTCATTCCTGATGCTGTTTGTTGTGTTAGTTGCTACTAAAGTAGGAATTCAGACAAAATTCAAATTAATCAATTTCAAAATAAAGTTAACTCATCAGATGCTATCATAACAGGAAAATACATATGCTACTCATGGTAATGGTTGTATAAGAAATGCCAGTTCAATATCCTGTGCTGCCCAGAACCAGATCATTACAAAGATATAGCAAAGACAACCAATTGCTAGTAAATAGTAGCTTAAATCTAGAAAAACAACTCAGCTACGGGGAGAAATCCAGAATTCATAGCCAGAAAGTGGGATCCAGAGTGATGTGTTAGGGACCGTGACTCCCAGTACAGTTCATGGGGAGAATTAGGCACTTCGGGTATTGCCTAGAGACAATGAATAGGAAACACAGATGATGAGATCGGTCTTAACTTCTCTCTCTCCAAGTAGGCACTTCAGCCCCAAGCAAGTGGCTCTCTCCACAGGGCATTCAGACCACAAAATGCTTTCTAAAATTACCATATTCGTATTGGCAAGGCTTACACATTTCTTTTTGAAGCATATCGGAGGAGAAAAGAAAATCAGTTTCAGCAACAATATATTGGGGTTGAAGGATTAGCCGAGATAGTCAGAGTTTAATTCCTCCTCATACTGAAAGAGGTTGTAATCCTGATCTCCTATCCCACCAAGTGCTCCACCATCAGACTGCAGACTCCCTACCTGTGACTGCGGCCTTAGAATTATTGCGTCGGGTACGTGGGACCTGGGACCCTCCTGTACAAAACTACCACAGATGTACTTTTTAACAGCTCCCTCAAATGTTTCTGAGTGGATTTGTTTCCTTTACGCCAGCTGAGTTCAGATCAGAAGGGTGGATTTCAAAGACTGACACTGCTGAGCAGATTCATGCTGATACAGCGTTTTACCATTGTCATGTGCAGCTATTTGCAGCTCAGGACAGATCTGTGAATCTACCCAAATGAGACAGAGTACAGTTTGGGGTTTTTTTTTAGCTTGTGAAAGGTTTAGTATGTATTAATAAACACAGAAATCTTTTGTATGCTCAACTACAAAATGCCATAATTTATAGTAGGTTTTCTAATATGTATTTTATTATCGCATATGTACAACAGGCTGGCTTTCAGGAATAGCCTTAAAAAGCATAAGCAACAGAGTAGTTCATCTGTGACTCTTATAATGGACCATAAATGTTTCAGAAGAATGGTCTGGTGAGGGACTTCTTGACTCATGTTTTGTTCTGCAGGCTCTGCAAACAAAGAATGTGTATGTATTTAACAATAAGCTACACAACTTTTGGTTTGAACTTTGGCTTAATTGAAATCAGTGGCAAAATTCCCCTCTTTTTATGATGAACACTGTGATATAAAATAATTCCCTTCACCATTATTGATGTACTGTTCTTTCTTCCATCCCCTGTATTCTTTAAATCTGAGTTTTATTTATATGCTGATATTTCTGTAACTGCAAACCTAAAGAGAAAGCCTCTATTCCCATATATCCTTGACTTGCCTTTTGCATTTTTGTGCATGATTCCTCTTTGATCTGCCTCAGAATTTAATAATGAAATTTGACTCAATATCCCTCCCACTGTATATAGCTCCTGCTACATCATGTTCTGTTACCTATCATCTGACAGTGTAAGTCTTGAAATCTGGCCATTTAATTTGGTCCAAGAAAATGTATCATTTAAGAAAAGGCCACGTTCATTTGACTAAGTGAATGCACATTTCTGTTTTCTTACCAAACATTGGTGTATGAGCAGTTTCACATACTGTGTGGGGGGGAATGTTTACAGAATCCTATCAGCAAAACTGGCATTTGGCAAGAAGATTAACTACAATAGCAGCATTCACGGTTTGGTTTCTAAATGTGTTATAATGCTCAATATTTTCATTTCCTTTCTGTGTTACCTCTGCCTGCTACAGGACTATGAAGGTAGCCTCACAGATTTTTTTTTTAATTCAGATTTCACCTTCCCCTGCCATGGGACAGGAAATGAAACCTCCTGAAGCCTGGGATCTCTGCATGAATGGAGGGCATTGTAGATACGCATCGTATTTCACTCCTCCCTGCTGACACCCACAATGTCAGTTCTTTGCATCACTGGACTGTTTTTAAAGACAGTTGCAGTGCCAACCTCTTAACTAAGTAAAAACATTTCATTTTTTGCTTTTGCAATTTCCTAGAATCAATGATTAATATACCTATCAAATTACCTGATCTTTAGGAGAGTCAACAGGACTATTCCTAGGATGAGAACTATGCAGGAGGAATAGGCAATAATGTAGACTGTTTCACCTATAAGTAAAACAACAGAAAGCAGACATGAAACATTTACTCCTTCAGTAATAAGAATCAGATTTGAGATCTGAATTGGAATGCATACATATATAAGTTAAATTAGCTATCAATTCTGACATAAGTAATTAAAACGAGGAAAAAGGCCTAGAGGGTATGCCAATAGTAGGAATAACTCTTCCTTCACCAGTTGGTCCAAAATAATTTTCAGATTCCTTTCAGTAAATAACAGCTCCAATAGCAATTCATATGCAGAGCAGTACCTTTTACTCCACTCCATGGGAAGAGCTTGTTAGTATGATTTGCGTTTTGGAGTATTCTCCCCATTGATTTTAAGGTGTTAATTTTATTCCCAGTATCAGAGTAGACCTGACTCATACCTACCTGCTAGACCTCATCACAATCACCATAACTGCGGTGTGCAGCAATACTTGATCTAGAATGAAATTAGTGTAAAATGGGTTCTAACACTGTGTTTCTGGGCCCTGTGCCCATAAGTTTCCTCTTTCTCTTAGGCTTCTCACCAAAATGTCACTTAGGCAGCTTATGTGCTAAAAATTCCAACTGTTGAAACAACTGGGAGTTGTTTCAACTTTTGTTTTCCAAATGAGGAGAAACTTGTTTTTCCTGGAGGAATCAATCCATCAGCTTCGATCAAATAATCTGAAGGAAAAGTTTCTGTTGAGGATGTAGCATAAGCCCTGAACCTCGGATGGAGAGGTGCGGAGGTTAGATGACTTGACAAGAGGACTCAGATCAAGCATAAAATGTGAGACCTTTCTGGTACTTTCCCATTGCACTGATTCTGTTGTGTTTATGCAATTAAATAACTTTCGTTTATATAGGAACTGAAATGCAGAGGGCCTTATCTGTTCTCAAGCCGCTCCACCTCCCATAGTCAGTGAGGAAGAGATGGAGTCCCAGCCCCATCACTGGGCCAGTTACCTGGGCTGTGAGAAAGACAAATTCTGGTCTCTGAATCAGCTATCAGTTATTGTATGTTCTGTGGGTTTTTGCATATGCACACACAGACCCTAAATGAGACATTTCTATATACACTACGTGTTTGCAACGGATGCAGTGTATAGTGTAGTACAACCACAGGCAGTATGGATACTGGAGCAGCTCCAGGAAGGAAGAGTAAATATATATTCTACAACAAAATGAGCAGTGGGCAAGAGCTGAGCAGGGATTGGACCTGCTTGTTTTTAGGAAAAGAATAATTTTTAGGGTTTTTTTACTGCTTCTGTATCTTAACTGTACACTCAGTCATTTTTTTTGGAAACTTTCTACAACTGCAGGAGCAGTTGTAGGGGCAAAAGTTTCCTACTTTTTTTGCAGTGGAAAGTGAGGTTCACACATATCTAAGGCAAACAGAAGTTTTTAAAGAACATCACTTATCACAACACTAGCAAAATCATTAGTAGCAATAGTCATGGATGGTTAAAAATTGCCTAATATAATTTCATCATCACACTGTAAACTTCTTTAAAAAGTTGGACAAAGTGTTTCATTTTGATTAAAAAAACCCACTGAAATGATAAAGTGAAAACAAAACATTCTTTTTTTGTCAAAATCTTATAAAATGCTGTGGTTTTGGTGAAGTAACTTCTGGCAAAAGAGATGTTGATTATAACATTTTCAGTTCTATGGGGAACACAAGAAAGATGTTAATAATGGGATCATGCTAAAAGCTATATATTTTCTCCTACCTTCTGAGAAGTGAGGGAATTTGTAAGGCTAGGAGAGGGCATGATTTTGTGGGTGAAGAGCTAATTCTTCATTTTATATATTCTTTGTGGTTTAAGTATTTGAATGTACTTATTTATCTTTCCTTCAGTGTGTTGTTGGGGTGTGTGTTTCTTGATAGGCATTCTGCTGTTCTTCAAAAATCCAAAGGATATATTATAGAAATTTTCACTATTAATCTATATTAAATCAGTTCTTGAAATGTGAAATAGTGCTAGAGAAGGTAAGAAATTTTAGCTCTGTTCATCCTAAATCTTGTCCATGAAAACTACCAGAATCCAAATTTCAATTCCTGTGTGACATAACAGGCTGTATTATCGCATTTTGATCTCTGTATGCATGGTATTGATTATCTGAACATATCTAACAATAAGGTAAGGCTTAAAAACAGTGCCCTAAATGAACTATAAGAACTGGCTGAAATTAGTCACATCTCTAGTTGCAGAGCAGTAAACAACCTTAGCTCCCATGCTATATGCCCATTCACAGTTCACTGGGATCATAGAATCATTTATATTGGAAGACACCTTTAATTGAGTAATTGAGTCCAACAGTCCAACCTGCTCTGGAGAGGAGACAGATTGATGACAAGCATTAAACACATGATTAAAAGTTAGAATAACTTTCTATTCTTAGCAGAAATGGAAAAAATATAGCACACATCATGTGCCTATGTCATTACTCTTCTGAGAAACAGCTCTCCCTATTTCAGTGCCTCTCTTCAACTGGCTGAGATGCAGAAGAGCAAGCCTGGTTTGGGTTCTCTGACTGGAGAAAGAGATACAGATATCTGCATGTACCATGGAGAAAGAACGGCACGTGCAATGTCTAAAGACTTATAAAAGGAGTTGGCTAAAAGACGAGGTGTTTCCGGCTGGGTTCTGCAGAGAATGAATAGACAAGTGGAAAGCAGGCATTTCCATTGCAAGGGGAAGGGCTGCGAGGTGCTGGGAGGGCTGCTCTGTCCCGTGGAGGTAACTTGTAGTCATGAGAAAACCTTCTCACCTCGGGGTAGGTCTATAGCAGGGCCACCACGGCTGCATGATGCGTGGCTTGCCCTTCCTAGGGTGGGCTGCAAACCTCAGGGACACAACCACTGGGGTTGCAGGTATTACCGAAGCACTAGCTGGAGCTGTCTGCATAGACACACGGGCACATCCAGTGATGAAGTTCAGTAGAGGAGCTGTGGGCTCAGCAGCTGGAACAATTAGCGGCTTTAGACTCTTGTGTAAATCTACCTGCTTATGTATACATAGCGAAATGGCTGTGAATATTCATCTGACAGATTAATTCCGGCTGGTGCTCAGAGGTTTCTTGGCTACCTGCAGCTTGTCACAGGCTTTTTCCTACATTTATAAAACAATCAGATTGACAATGTTTCATACCTTACAAATTAAAGTCACTGGAGCTGAACTAATCTCAGTTCCCACAGCAGCTGGTATAATTATAGATAAACCCTGCCAATTACTTGTTTATCTAGATTCTCAGCACGGCAAAACTCCTCAATAGGAAATATATGATAACTCTACAATTTAAGATGAAATGAGATCAATTTCAACAGTTTTGAGTCAAGCCCAATTTTATTGTATCTCACAAGAACAGGATAAGAGTTCTGTATTTCTAGCTTTATCTTCCAGCCAAAAATTACTTTAGCTCCAAAACTCTATGCTGATGAAAGTAAATGCTTATCTTCACACATGAATCATTTTTTAAATTAAAGCGTGGGAAGCAGTCTTTTAAAGTATGTGGATCTGTAAAATTGTGGTGATAATTTGCATAGGATAAAGTCAAAACCAGCCTGAAAGTGCACAACTAGATAGGCAATAACAACATTTTTGAAGTTTGGAGAATTTTTGTTTGATTTATCACTTTCTGCTGTTGTTTCCAAAATGACATAAAATTCTGGCCCCATCTAACCTTACAGCTAAAGTCTCATTAATTTTGCTATGGTTAGGACTGCCCACATCACATCTTGTTAATGGGATTGAATCAGCCCACAGACAACTGGGTTGGCCTGTACCCTCCTTGGGTACGTGAATGAGTGTACATCCAGTCAAGATTTTTACGCAGCCCTGTTATCATATGGTTACACCAAAAACTGAAATAATACTCTTCCAACTGAACAGAGTTATATTTATTTGCAAATATATGTGAATATATGTGTATATGTTTATTATTTATTATGAAAGATTTGATTTATTAAAATATTATTAAAACCAGTCTTAACCAATGCCATGATTTGCAATGCTGCTGAATAGAATGGAGAAGTCTTATTGTTTTTTGAACAGTAAGTATTTTTTTTTAATATAAAACTAAGAAAAAGTTGAAGAAATACTGAGTTTCTTCTGAGCATGTTCATCTGTAGATGGCCATTAGTTAGAACTGGTGAAAGACATCCTTCTATCTTCTAATGTCAAGCTAACTGAAGGATTCTTCTGAGATTTTGATGTAGGGACAAGACATTGGCAAACTGTATCTCCTGCTTTCCAAGCAGAAAATAGCCAAGAAGCAAGTATCTTCAAATATCTTCACACACGCAAAAGGACGTATTTGACAACTTAACTGTTTTGCCCTTGCACCCTGTGATTCTTCTTGGGACTTGATTTCAGTAACGATAAATATTTTGAAAGGATGATAACTCCCTTTGCAGCCTGAGTAATGCACATTTACTAGCACATGTATCTAGGATACGGGGTTAAATTTTTGGCAGTGGGATTTATGAAACAATTTGCAATATGGTTTTTATCATCAGGTAGATATCCTGAATCAGATTCTTCTCCTTGACCTGGCTTCCTATGAGACATTTATAGCTTAGAGGGTTCCCATCTAGTGTACATGACAGCTCCAAAAGAAGGAATATTTTATTGTGTGGTTTAGGCTGGTCAGCATTCTTTTTATTTTTCTAAGGCCATCCAAATTCTGTTAAGAGTTCAAGGACAGTTTTTTGGAAAGTATTCAAACTTCAGTGGGAACAGAATTAACTGGGTACAGGCTGCTTTTTGCAGTCATTTATCCAAATCTCTGAGGGAAATGGATAGTACATTTTACCCACTGAAAGGGTCTGCAGTTAGAACTAGTCACAGGGGTGAAATATCTCACATTTTACATTTTCTCACTTAGAACAGGATTTCTTGCATTATAACTTGCATTATTTAACCACTAGAGTCTCGTTCCAGCTAAAGATTCAGGCTCCTCCTGTAGTTGGCAAAGAGAAGCCAACACTTCCAGCAAAGACAGTCTGTAAAGGTGGGATTAAACTTCTGAGGGTCCCTGACTTTCTTCTCTGGCTACACAGGGGACTTGGGTGACATGCATGATTCTTCGGTAAATAATTTTCATGCTAAAATTACAGCTGTAATTACAAATGTAAGTCTCAGGAATATCATTCCCGGGAATCTATTTTTATACTTCCCAGATTGTCTGCTTCAGTAATAGTTGAAGGATGGAGATGATCAAAACCCCTTCACTTCGCACTGCATGCAGAGCTTGAATTATTTTTTTCACTGTTAAAGGTGTTCAGTATGAACATTTCTGGGAACTAATTTGTAGTAATGTCTGGAGTACTGTAATCTGTCCCACACGAGGTAGAACAGGTCATTTTTGTCAGAGTTGCTATTGTGCATTAAGCTTTTCAGTGTTCTCACTCTGTAACTGGGTCCTTCAAAACAAAATATAAAATTAATATTATTTCAACCATGAGAAAATTTGTATATTAATTCAATATCCCTTAACTTTATGCCACTTAATTGCTTACTGTAACTGCATGGAAATAAAACCAGACACGGCTCTTCAGCCCATGGGATATCATGATCCATAAATGTGTGCCCTTCTGTTGCACGAGAAGGTAAAGTCTGATGAAGTGTAGCACAAGCCCCTTCTCAGAGCACTGAGTGTGGCTTCCTAATTTCGTTGTTGTAACTACTATGGCACAAAAAGTCAAGAGAGGTAGGAGAGAAGTAGGTGTTCCATCAAAGCTAGTAATTTGTATTACACATTATGACTACTACTCTCTAATGACTCTATGGAGAGTCAGGCTGTGGTGCGCTTAATAGCTTAAATTTCCCCAATTATAATACAGTGATTGTGAGACATCTATTTCAAAACCACTTATCAGAGACATTGGTTCAGCCTCATTATCTTTATTTTGTGGTTATATAAGCTAAGCCAAACAGGTAGAGAGATTTTTCCACATTATGTTGAAGGGGGAGCAACAGGTGCATCTGACTTGCCTGAACCCACCCAAGTCACCCAACCTTTAGTCATCCCTATCATACATTAAGGAAATCTCAAGAGTACTTCTATTAAAAAGATGGAGTGATTTGCACAAACTTACCATTAATTGAAGAAGAATGGAGCTGTGCTCTGGAAGACTTTTGTCCTGGCAATTCTGTATTCACCCAATGAAAACCTTTCTTCGTAATGGAAATTTCACCTGAATAATTAGAAAGGCAATATCCATTCCAAATATTACTTTAAAATAATAATTTAAATGAATATTTCTGTTTGGCATTTTGACAAAAGTCACAGAATTTATAAAGGCAGCTATTTAAAAATATTGTTTACTGATACTCGATGAATGAGCTGAATGAGTGAATGAAAGTTCCTCCTTTGACATCTCAGTTATATCTCCCCTGTAGTTTGTTTTATGGGGGAACATGTGTGCTTTAAAAATATTCTCTGCCTCAAAACAACTTAAATTCTCTTTTCACATAAACAGTTTAAGAAATAAGTCCATCAAAAGAAGTCGGTCCACCTAGGCAATATAGAAGTGGAGAGTAATGGGTAGTAGTTTGAATTAATTTTCAAAAGGCAAAGCTTATTCACCAAATGAATTGCTAGACCTCAGCTCTTTCACAAAGGCCCGTCCTCTTTGGTGGCATAATTTCATGAGTGTATCTGAAAATACATTGAAATGACAAAAAAAAGATCTACCTAAGTAGAACAGTTTACAGAGCAAGAGGCTAAAACATGCAAAAATATGCATGGTCACTTGCATGGACTGTAAGATGATACATTTTCATTTCCTATAAGAATAAAAACAATATGACAAAGACTCATGTTGGCAGCCTGGGATCTATTCTAAATAGCAATGGACTAAATCTCCTTGTAATGTAGTGTTTCTGTGAGATCCAAAAGTACAACCCAGGGTTAAAATATTTTGGTAACTTAACCCTTTACTTTCTGTCACTGGCATTTTTGCGTATTCGTGTTGTGACACTGATCCTACACTGGCACCTATCCATGCTGTTCTTCTGTCTCATACAGCAGGTAGATACTCACAGTCCTTGCCTTTTACTGAGTCTGCAGCAAGCTTTAATCCTGTAAACTCAGCCACAAGAACAAACACTTGTAGCAAGGCAGTGCCAAGCAAGAGTAGGAAGATGTGATGGTGTAAAAACCACTTGTGGGTCTGTTCACACCTGTTCTAGAGGCAACGATCCCTCTTGCTAGCCCTGGGTATAGCCTATTCAGAAAGACTTCAGTGTTAAAGATCATCACCAGTGTAAGAGTGAGAGTTATCCAAAGTTCAGACCCAGGCTAGATTAATGAGTTTGCAGACGGGGTTGGGTGTGGTCTGCTTCAGAGCACTCTGTCTCTGAACTGCCATGCAGATGATGGCATTTAACACTGTACCTGACAATCAAACCCACAATCATCTCTCTCTTCAGTTTAGCTGCATTACAAGTAGACATCTAGAAAAAAACAAAAGCAAGATTCACAAGACTCTGCCAATCATTTACTCAGCCAGAGGCCCTGCATCCCCACACTGTTTTTGTTTAACTAGCAGGAATTCATGGCATTACAGGAGCAAGGAAGCTTCTCTTCTTCAATCCCAACCAGGTTATTCAAGTTTCCATCACAAAAGAAAAAAACCCAACAATTTATCCTGAGACTGCTTCAGGGAATGGCAGAAGCTCATGAACAATTATTTGATTATTATGTCATGAGGGTCATCTTTTTGCTTTCTAGGTAAAGAGTAACTAACACGATGATGTGATCACTTATTTGGACAATTAAATGCAGCCATAAAGCAAGCAAAAAGAAAAAAGTAACATTCATCAGCAAAATAACTGCCAGTAGTCTCAAAACTGAGTGTGTTTATGGTATCACTTTTCCAGGGGAGTTGTCATATGATTTTTAAACCTTTCTCAGAGTCAGAATTTTAGTAGTGATTAACTAAGCTTAAGGGTGGTGTTTCAGCAACTTGATTTTAATTTCTGGGTAGACTTTGTGTGACGAGAAAAAAATTACGCCCTTATCAGTGGTAACATTTTGGCCGCCGAAATGAAAAAATTAGCTAATTCATTCAGTGAAATGCATGCATGCGATTAGCACATGTTTTTAAAAGACATTCCACAGACATGTTTCCTAGACAGAACTAGGAAATAGTCATTGCTTTTCATTGACATCTTTAGATACAGTTACCTCTCCCAAGCCAGGTTGAGGATATATGTAACTACGTATAGAAGATGGCTGGCATGGGGTATGATTCATTAACAAGTGTGTAACCTATGAGGATTTATATAGCAAAATAGCTGGTCTGATAGACCAGAGATTTTAGAAGAGGTTACTTTGGTCTTTAATCTGATCCATGGACAGATGTCTGGATGTAGCTGGGGCATTGCAGAGGCCGCACACTAACCTTCAGGCTCAGTTTTAGGCTGCAGGCGTCCAGGAACCACCCTGCGTTGTGACCCACAGCACAGTAAGTGGGCACAAACAGGGAATTTACTTTGAAGGCACACTCCTGATTCAGATTAAAACATTAATATTTGCTCCCATATTGCCATTTATTGCACTGACAATTCTCTCTTAAACAAGGGCTTGTGGCAATGACTTTTACATTTAACAAAAATAAGTAGCTGATTTAGCATAGGAAAGGCTTTGCTGGTTCTGAGAACGCACATATACATTTTATCTGAGTTAACCCCAGTGTTTTTACTGAAGGCCAAATCATGAAGCCTCTATTAGTAGCAGCTGGTTTTTTTGAGAGGTTCCATTTAAATTACTGAAGTTATTTTCTGTTGAATGAAGTCTGTTGCTAAATGTGTGCAAGCTATATTAATGCATAGACTCCAAGAAGAAAGGAGAGAAAAAACAACATAGTATGTCATATTATTTGTAAAAACAGTGTACCAAAGTACAACATTAAGGCAATGACAGAAAGGCTTTAGACTTTTCTAATCCGTGTAATAGACCCCAGAAATTATTCTTTTGTTGTTATTCTAGAAAATTCATGTAATGTGACATGAAGTTAATTTTATTGATTTACTACCAATATAAAATATTTCCCCAAATCAGAGGAAAAAAATGTATGTGCAATTTGTATTTTCATTTGGAAAAAAAAAATGCAGATATAAATCCT
>NW_010230252.1:0-15760 GCF_000690775.1 Eurypyga helias | reverse complement strand
CTGCTGAAATTAGTGGTAGCAAAGATATAGTAAAGATTTGGTGTTAGTCAGCAATTTAATATGCTTTAAAACTAATTATTCTTTAAAATTTTATGTTACTTACGTAACTCACTGTAGCAGGATTTGCTGTGAAGCATGTGATGGAAGAGCTTGCACAAAGACTGCTTCATGGGAGGTAAATTCTGGCAGGTACACTCCACGCGCAGCATTGTGCCCCAGTTGCTAATATAGGCTGCTTTGCAATCAGTGTTTGCAGAACAGGGCATGTCACCCTTGATTAAAGTTTCAAGACAAGCTTCATCATCGTAGCATTTTTTTGTCACATGTCTCCAACACTTGGACCAAAAATTTGTGTATTTTTTCCTGGTAGAAGAAAAAAAAAAAGGTATATAATGACAGTTTAAAAACTCAATGATTTCACAAAAAGACATTTAAGGATCATTATGAAAAGAGTGTATTCCTAAGTTACCACTTAAGTCTCAGAAATAATGATATTCATTGATAGCTGGCCTAAATTCTGCTCTGATTTGATTTGAGTGAAATCTGCAAAATTGTAATTTAAGGAAAAACTTGGTGTTACTGAAAAAGTTTTTGAGAAAAAGCAACTGCATTTCTGATCAGGACCTGTGGAGATTTTTCTGGACTCCAGCAAATACCAGTGTGAATACCAACAGTCTCAGATCCTCAGAGAAGAAATGTTGACAGAGGAGTAAGACCAGTTGTCACAATGACACCAAAACAGGTGGCACTCTAGTGGATCAGTTGGTTGGGCAGTGTGAAGGAAGAATGAATATTCAACTTACTTTACATAAAATAATCTACATACAATGCCAACCCCTCCTCCACCCAAATGCTAACAAAATACAAAACATACAAGTCTGAGAAAAAAATCAGAAGTAATTCAGTTGGCCTTAAAGATTAATTGATAGCAGAGGTAAGTTATGAGAAAAAATAACTTTCCCAGTTCAATAATCTCAAATTATTTCAATCTATTTGCTTTTAGGATAGAATAAAATTGGCCTTTAATGCACTATTTATGACAGTAGAAAACATCTATTAAAAGTTAACTAAGAAATCTGTAGATATTGATTAGAAACCAATTTATCACTTACATTAAATGATAAGGGCCAATAAAGATAAACTCTTGTATATTGTACATCAATATATTAAAACATTTTTTTCTTAATCACAAAATTAGATTATTAGTATACTGTTGATCTTACATAGCTGTTACAAGCCAAATCACATGGAAAAGCATGGACTGTAACAATACCACCTAGGACATTATTGTAAATATTTTCATTACACCAACAAAGGTTTCAAAGCAGCTGCCACCTCTATGCTAATGGAATTATTTTTATTCACCTCCTGATTTACAGCTATGGCTAGCCATAATTCACAGACTAATTTTTCTAATTATATGCACTTATTTTCAGTGCCAGGAAACGTTAATGTTCCCAAAACAATGGGTAGTTCAGCAAGTCTCCATTATGATATCACATGGGTGCACATGCACAGATACATATTTGTAGCTTGATCCTTGACATAAAAAGGGGCAGTTCCCACTGGCATCAATCTGAATAGCTTGCACAGAACTGAAAGCATTTCTTGGCCTCCTGGTTTGTTGACTGAAGGTTAATTTAAGCACAGCTTTGAAGTAAAATTCAGGCCTAATCCACAAGGGAACCGGTGACTACAATGAAAACCAAAGTGGGACAATTGATCATCTACGAATGGTGGCAATTAAGTAGGTCTATGAATACAGGCTAATCCTGTTACATGTTTCAAAAATAAAATCAAATCTGTAAAGTGTGTTATTCTTCATGAGCTTGGTGGTCTGTGCATATTTCAGGGAAGCTTTTTTCAAGTATCAGCATGCTTGAGATGAAAATAATAAGATCAGTTTTCTGAACAGGCCAAGTTGTCTGTAGGGCTGTTGGGTACAAAGGGTCAGACTATGGTAGAAGAGGTAATTACTTTAACCAAACAAATTTTGTCTGGTCGGCTGCACAATTTGTGCAAGCTGCTAGAGTGCAAAGGTGCAGACTGGCAGGCGTTATCTGAAGAAAGTGGTAATGAAAATATGCAGCATAGTTTGTCCAGCAAAAAATAGTGTTAAGAGTCAGGAAAGAGACAGAAGCAAAGCCCTTCTGAAAATAAACCTTTTCAGTTTACTTGTGGAATTACTTGTGAAATTACCACAGCTGATGCAGGCATCTGTGAGGATGTCAGACCCAAATGGTAATATGCAACAGAGACAGTGCAGAATTATTTTTGGCTATAAATGAGGTATATGTCATATATGTAAAAAACTATTTGATCAAATCCTTATTCACAGGCACATTGCTAAGCAAAACCTTTCTTCTACTCACCTGCACAACTCGTTCTCTTCACACGTGTGGATTACGTTCAGACATGATGGGGGTGGAACTGCAGTAACTGCACAGGGCTTGCCATGCAGAAGTTCTTTGGCTCTGTGGCAGGATTCATCAGGCTGGGTACATTCACAAAATGTCATCATTTGGGCAACTTCAAAAGGCATGTGTTGATAGAAGAACCTTATGGCTGCTTGACATTCTTCCATGTTGCACTTCTTATTTACTGAGCAAACCTTAAGGTACAGGGACAACTGTTTGTTACATACTTCATCTTCAACACACTCCTTGTTCACATCCAAACAGGTTCTGTTCGCTGTGTATGCTAAAAAGAATAACAGTTTTTAAAATGAAATCACAAAACAAAACAAGCATTGATTGGGAGTCATCCTGCCTGCAACATTCCCATTAAAAACAAGTTTGAGTCGCCAAAACACCGATCCAGCTCTTCTACCATTGCCTCTTTTAAGTCTATTATGTGATCTGCATATTTCTCCCTTCCACTGCTGGCCCAATAACCAACCCTGCTGCAAGTTTCTGCCCCTGTCAGATACGTGAGGGAGAAGAAAGTTAAAACTGGAAAGATGGAAGTTTCTTCATAGTATGTGACAGTTTCTGGGAGCTAATGGCTACCTGAAGTTGCTGAGATCTCCAGCATGCAGTGTTAGGCTAGGCTACATAATAACTAATGGAGAAGGGTATATAAATGGCATTTCCATGCCTTTAAAACTAGTTTGGGTATGTCTAGCTTATGCTGTAAAGCTCCCAAAAAGATCGAGATAATTCTGACCCTAAAATGTTTATGGGATAAGATTTACCTCTGTAAATTTAACAGGATTGGGACTACTACCTGACATTTTTTTGATTATCTACCTGGTAGCTTAACTGGAAACATGATGCATCTATTGATTCCTTGCTCTTCAGTAATTTGAATGAAAAGTATTCATTTCAATCTTGAGATACACTGTCTGAAAACAGAGCTAAAACCATTAATTGGGATTCATAAGTAAATTCACATTTACCTTGTTTGGAGAGAGTAGATAAACTCCATTGTAATTTAGTTTCCATTCTAATATTGTCTAAAACAAAAAGATATGGATACAGGCATAAGTGATAAATCATGTCTTAGCTTAGTTTTTAACTTTAAAG
Organism: Eurypyga helias; assembly: GCF_000690775.1. NCBI lineage: Eukaryota > Metazoa > Chordata > Aves > Eurypygiformes > Eurypygidae > Eurypyga > Eurypyga helias. The sequence continues at coordinate 12,236 of NW_010230252.1, read as the reverse complement.
TATTGGCTGTGTTGCTGGCATAGTGCCATTAGTAAAAAGTAAGCAAGAATAAAACAAATTGTCTTGACCAAATAGGACCTATGAGCTTGTTAACAAACTCTAAAAGGGTTGTTACATATATTCATAAGTTTTGGAATGAAAGCACAGTTTATGAATGGCTGCTGATAACATTGTCTCCATTACTATAGATCCTGTGAGCTCAAGAAGAGTTTCTAGATCTGCTCAGCACAATATAAAGTCAAGTTTCCTGTGAATAAATAAAGACCAGAGGCATTAATGTGTCCATCGGTGAACACGGTTTTCAAGTTCAACAGCTTGACGTGATCTAAAATCAAGGCAAGCAGAGAATTCTTGCTATTGAAAAATTGTTGTTATTGGTCTTATACTGTTTCTAATTATAGTGTACCACTAAAAAGAACTGGTTTGGAACAGATTGTATCAAATTAACACATTGAAGGATGATTGTATTTACATTCAGGCTAGCTGTATCTAAATAAGCCTCTTCAAACTATCCTGTTTCCAACATTAAACTGAAAATTATTAAGAAAATATTTTGCATAGACATGTGCACAGTACTGTTTGTATGAAAGCATTCAGAATGCTGGAATACCACTAACCTGTGTCACTGTCCTGACTTTTCTCATCATCATCATCATCGTCATCATCGTTATCATCGTCATCATCATAATTTTCACTAGCTGCTGAGGCTTGGCTCTCTTCAGAGTACTGTAAACAAGGGTTGTTAAATATTCCCTTCCATATTTTAACACATCTCATCTGAAGTGGCTCTGAGCACTTGCACTCTCCCAGCACTGTTTTCCTCAGTTCTTTCCACGCTGACAAACACTCCTGGTTGACGATCGGGAGCCTGCATTTTGCTGCACCCGCCTGGCATCCTCGCTGGAAGCTCTTGTACACTAGAAAACAGTAAGGATCCTCTCGACAACGTCGTTTTGCAATGCTGCAGTCATTCTCTGATTCTTCTGGGTATCTTTGGTCTTTGGAGTTTCTGTGTTGCCTAAAACTCAGTTCAGTGTCTGATCCTGAGGAAGTTTCCAAATAGTCTGTACAAATAGGCACATACAGAGATACAAATCAAATTGATGATGGACCATCATCACTGGTCAGCTCAAAAAAACTCAGGAAAAGGATAATTGTCTTAATACAATAAAATGAATGAAAGACCCCTAGTTTCATTCTGAGGTGTATGTAAATACATAGTAATTGCAGAGTCTTGCAGATTAATGAATCTTGCTCATGCTTACTGCCTTCTGGTAGTTGCATAGTCTACTTTAATAATACAGCTGCTAACAGTAATAGAAGAAACCCTCCATGAAATTACTGCATGAAGGGGTTAATCTCACATAATTTTAACCACCTACAGATTGGACATATCATGGATTATCATCTTAATTCAGTGCGTAATTTGTAAAGAGAGAATGGAAATTCCAGAAGATGGTTCATTCATTACCTAAAATAATAATTTAAGATAGACAGGGAGAATGACTCCTGAAAGTATCTACCAGCACCATAAGTTATCAACTGGGGTAAAACAGACACTAGTGTAACCCCATCCAAACTTTTTTGCTTCACTGTCGAGAAATCTCAATCAGCAAAAAATATAAAATTACTTCATTTTGCGAGAAGCAAATGCAACTGTTCCAATGACATCAACATCAGGTTTTAGATACCCACTCTCCTTGTTTGGGGCAAGGAGTAGTGGATCAGGATGTTATTATTTCCTCGGCAATAAAGTCATATATTCTACTACTATATCATGTATGCTGATGGATGCCAGGAGGGAGTGATGGATCAGAGCTGGGAATCAGTCTTGAGACTCACTTTCCAGACTCTCATTCACTGGCTGATTTTACCTCTCTTATGTCAGCTTTGCTAATCATAAATCCAGGAGACATTGGATCAGAAACTGCAAGCCTTTAATGCGCCAAGTAATTCTCAATTATAGAGATAGGTTTTCTGAAGGGAAAAGGGTTCTCAGGATAATAAACAATAAATTTAAAAGAGCTGGGCCCATTGATTACAATGGAATTTTAAAAAGGATGCAATTCATACATGAAGTACAGTTTTATGAAGGCAGTAACCATGTCTCCCATATTCACTAACCTCTCCTAGATGTAGCGATGGTGTTCCTGTAACAGCGTGACACAACTGCTTGTCCCCGTTCACCCACACTCCATTTAACAGGGTGGCTGGATGTGGCTCTCTATACAAAACATCCAGTGTCACTCAAGCCTCCTTGGGCAATAAGTAGACCTCAACACACATGGCATTTTCACTCTTGTATTCCATTGAATTGGGCTTTAAAAACTATCTGAATTCCTCACATGCTTGTTATTGGGTTTATTTTAAAGCAGATATGTCATTGCTTTCATAGGCATGTTGGTCTGTGAATGTGATGGAAAAGACCAAACTAATTTTGGGGGGCATTATCAGATTTGAGAAATATGCAAAGAAACTTGAATCCAGTTAAAATGAGGGTTACAAAATTATGTATTTCTTTTTGTTCTTCATAATTAAATCTTTCTGTTTAGTTACCTTTATCAATGCTGCACTGTTTCCTAAGCAAAGTCGTCAGAAATCGCATGTAGTGCAAACACAGGTTTTAAATTCTGGGTATTCGTCAACCAGGACTTGGATGATTCTATTACATCCAATAGCATCATCTGCCTTGCATCTATTACCTAGAACTTACCATTAAAATTATAATGTTGTTAATGTTTATGAACGCTTAAGGGATATGGTTACATAAAACAATTCAATTGAAGCACAAAAATAATATGTTTTGCCAAGACAAGATGATTTGAACTTAGTTTTGTTTAAAAAACCTGTCATAATTTACATATTTTAAATAATATTCAGACTGATATAATAGAGTTGTGAGTATGATATTGCTTCTTTTATTCAATCTGACCCATTGCTAGAACATATGTTTCTGTTCTCATTTCCTAAGAACAGAAAACCTTAAAATCATACCTTTTATTCTAGGCAGATGAGACACTGAGAGCAAACTACAAATGTGCACATGAGTTTTGGGGGCACATCCTGAACAGAGGCACTGAAACTCTCAGCTTGGTCCTGTGTAGAAATGAGAAAACTGGTATGGGGACAGGAATTGGCAGTGCAGGCTAAGGTACTGCCACGTAACGGAGTAAGAGAGGGGATGTAGGAAGGCAGATGCAGTCCCGTGATGTTGACATTGCTAACCCCATGCTGAGAGATGGTACCTGTGGTTCAGATCGCTCGCTCATGTGAGGATGGCTCGAGCCTACAGATGCCTTGGACTGCTACCCTACAGAACATCTTCATTGCCTAAATTTTGCAAGGACAACAGATTTGAAGTAGTACAAGAATATTCTGATTTCTAATTTTTTTATAATAAGAAAAAAGAGTGAAGTTAATAAAAATACAGAAATCTTCATTTGCCAATTCAGTTCCTGTTGCTTGCGTGTGCACTTGGACTCAGTAACAAAGACACTCACACAGGCTGTCAGATCATATTTTTCTCGTATGTGTAGCAAAAATAAAGATCATGTACTAATTTGTAGTACAGGGATAAATCAATCAACACCCTACTTTATGGACAAACTGCTTTGAAAGTATTTCATTCCTTCTTATTGGTTAAAAAGGTTACAAGTTACTTAAGAAATTTACATAAGAAGCAGTTTAATCCCATTTAAGAAAGTTTTGTTTTCTGAAAGACATGGTCTACCTCGTACAAACAGGTACTCAGGTCCTCAGACCAGCTCATTTCTTCTCTTTGCTCCATGGATATTAAGGTTCTTGCAATATGCAGCTGATGAGATCCAGGCTGCTCAGGGGGCAGCACGAGGATTGTGTTTAATCTCCTGAGCATACATGCTGTTGTCTCTGCCCTGCCAACGGTGATGCCTGGCTTCCTGCCTTGCTGCTCCCCAGGTGCGTAACATGGGGAGCAGCAGAGGCCGTGCACTCTAGTGAAACTGCAAAGCTAGCAGCCATGTGTCACTGCTGCCATGGACAGGTTTTAATATGATTAGAGATTTAATGTCATTTATCTTTGTTGACACAAATAGCAACGCAAGGCAGTCAAGCCAATAGCCTGCCAGAGGAAACTGGAATTTGCCTGTGCCTGAAGGAATGAGTATTAGCTGTTCCAGAGGGCACAACCCCATCCTGCCACCCCAGAATCCTTTTTCAAACAGTGTCTGCATTGCCCCATCTCCAGTTGCTGTTGCTAAGGAGGGTTTGGGGCTGTATTGAAATGTGCACTGCGACAGGGGGATGTCACAGTCCAGCAAGAGCTGCAGCTCCCAACCTCTGCTCCCACTTCGCCGCTTTTATCAGCAAAAGAGGAGGTCGTGGTGCCTATATCTCTCCAACCTCATCTCCAACTTGCCTTCTGCATTTTTACAAGTAGAGCATGACCCTGACCCTTAGACCTCACATTTCTTTCTGTGTCCAGTAGCCAAGGAGCTCAGGAGGTCTAAATAGGAACTACTGAAAGTCTAAGACATAGGTCATCCTAAAGATGGATACATGGTGACATGGGAACTGTGGAGGCCCGTGGAGGTGGCTGGATATTCTACTCTATATTTTATCAGGTGATTAAAGGATAATAAAGGTATTCCAGGAGGACAAATTCCAAGGGTAGAAAAAGAGCAACAAAGGTCAAGAGGTGCTTGTGTAAAAAAATAGCTAATTTACAAATTTATGACTGCCGCCTTCAAGATTCTGAGGACTTTTCAAGGGTGGACTTAGTAGAGATAGGAGAACAAGAAACACAAATGCCACTATATTTTATGCAGCACCCCAGCCTCACTTAGCTCATCTATCATCATGGCAGTAGCGTGTTGTGGTTAGGAGTCAGGTACGGGGGCTATGTTTGGCGTGGCCCTTGTGTGATGTGAGCACACTGTGCTGAATCCCAGCAGCTGGCAATCAGGGGGTGAGACATAGGTTGTGGGGTTATGAACATACAAAGGACATAGACAGACTTGGAAAGCAAATCAGATTTATGGGATTCACTTGCCTGGCCTCCTGAAAACTGCATAGAAATAACCTTTTATCAGTATCGGTCTGTTTGTGCATTGTGTTGATTCAGCTGTGATGAACAGCATAAAATACTTTATTGCTCATTTTTAATTATTGCTGCTTTATCTTTTATTAGTTCTAGGTAATATATTTTTGCTTATACATATGCTTCCATGGCCATTATTTATAATTCGATTTATTTATGTGTACATAATTTATGTACATAGGACCACGGAGAGAAGCATGACAGGTTAGAAGCTGACACTTACAGAGTGACAATCTCTGTTCTTGCACAGCCAGCTCTTCAGTCGTCTCGGTGGGGATCATATCTGAAGACTGCAGAGAAGAGTACTAGGTTTTTACCTCTAGCTCTGGTGAGACCACATCTGGAGTGCTGTGTCCAGTGCTGGGCTACTGAGGACAAGAGGGACATGGAGATACTGGAGTGCCTACAAAGTGCCACAAATGTGGTTAATGGACTGGAGCATCTGTCCTGTGAGGAGAGGCTGAGTGCTAGGATTGTTCAGCCTGCAGGAGAGAAGGCTCAGGGGCGCACTGATACATGTACTCCTGTGTATAAATACATGATTGATGGGCGTTGAATAAAGCAAGGACAGGCTCCTCAGTGGTATCCAGTGACAGGACAAGAGATACAAACTTAATTACAGGAAATTCCTTTTGAAAGTCAGAAAAAAAATTTTAACTCTGAGGGTCATCTGACAGTGAGAGAGGTTGCCTAAAGGGGTTTTGGTGCCTCCATAATTGGAGATACTAAAAATCCAACTGGATGCAGACCTCGAAGACAGCCTGCAGTTGACTCTGCCTGAGCAGTGGGGTTGGACTAGATCTCCAGAGATCCCTTCCAACCTCAGTGATCATGTTCCTCTAAGAAGAATAAACTCTTACTTCCAAATTTAATTCAAAATGTGATTCTTTAATATTTGAGCAATCTGAGATTTTGGGTTTCTTTTGAACCCAGATGTTTCCAGTTCTAAAAAATTAAGAAAATGTATACTCATGGATAAAGGAAGGCTCGGAAATTTCTACTTTTTTATTTTTTTTTAAATCAGTGAAATAAAAAAAGATAAAACATCAAAATCCAAACCTTAATAGCTTCATTCTGCAGTGATGAAATATCTCTGACATTTTCAAAGTGAAAGGTTTTGATTCCATCAAAATAAAATATTCCATCCTGATTTAGAATATGACTCTCAGACTTTTTTTTACCTTCTTATTTTTTTTTTTCCCAGTGTATCTTGGCACAGATAAGGAAATGAATGAAGGATTGGACTCAGATGACTATAAACTGAGCCTCTGAAAATGCTGCTGTAGCAGTAGGAGAGCCCTGATGGGCAGTTTGATAGAGTGACTTAAGCAATCATCTGGAGAGTCCCCCCAGACCTGCTCTGAAGAACAAAAGATGGAGGTCCTGAGAATGCACACGTTTAACTTGGAAGTTACAGATGAGGGTCTGAGTTACAGAACTCGTACCACAGAGTAGAAGTATAATTGCCATTTGTACCTGGGTTTTTTATAATAAAACTAGCAAAAGGAATATTTGCCCCATTGCCTGTAGCTTCTGACTAACATGCTCCTTATTACCCTTTTGATTCATACAGCTCATCCGTGAAGATTCTTGCACATGTAGCGTACTTTTGACAGACAGTATGTTATTCTTACTAATAATGCTGCTGGTAGATTTTCTGTTGCTGTTCCTGTGAGCTGAGAGATATCATCAGCTGTCTAACTGCAGGTTTACACCCTCTGGGGCCATGGCACCTAATAACTACATTTAGAATAATTTGTCCTAACCCAACGCAACATCTGAGTGTCCTGTGATGCTGGAGAGTCCTTGGCAAAGGCTGTTATCCTAAGGAAATTCACAGATGCAAAACCAAACAAGCAACCACAAGAAGAGTTTATTTGCAGCAGATTTCTCTGACCCAGTTACAGATACCATTAATGTCAGTGATTAAGCACATGGGACAATAAGCGAGGGAAATGTATTATGGGACAATGCAACAAATTTGAAGGGCAGATCACTGAAGTCATCATGTTGGACCACTTCATCTGGTGCAAGGTATGTTGAATAGGCTACACTACAAATCCCGATCTTTATGTCAAGTGCTACTCCTTTTGTGAATGTTGTGAGAGAAGCAATTTCAACTTTTGATTTGGGGAAGAGGTTTGGTTCTAGAGAGCTCATCTTTAGGTCACTGTCTTGAGGCTGAAAATACTGCATACTCTAATATTTTTTTTTCCCCCAAACAGCAGCCATATCTTTTCAAACTATTCCACTTCACATAAAATATTTAAAAAGTCAATAGAACATGAGCCAAAACAGTTCCTTTGGGGACTGTTGTAACCATTAGGTTATCATGTATTTTTCATTTATTCTGTCTGTCTTAAAAGTATTCAGCCATTCTGTGCAAAGCAGATACATAGCTAGAACAGGGCACAGTACGAAGAACCCTCCAGAGAATTTTCTGCTCTAATTATTTTGAATACTGCCTTGTGAATTGGGACCCTTGGGTTCAAATCTCTGCAACAAATCAGGCATATCAACATATCAACTCTATTGCAGCTCAAGTCCAGAACAGATTATTGTGTCAGGACATGGCTGGTTTTGCTCAAATAATGTCAATATAAGGAGAAGGGAGTTTCCATGGAGATACAGATAACTGATTCCCAGTGACAGAGAACCTGCCTTATGTAATTAGGTTGCTAGAAATGGCATTTATGTACCTAAAGACCTATGGTGTCGTTTATGAACAGGACCAAGGTATGGGCTAAGATAATGGCAGGTGACTGTGTCTGTACTGCTGCAGTTTTGCATGGGACCAAGTCTGGATGGAGCCAGCTAGACTGTGAAGATAGCATAGGCCTAGAGACACCCGCAAAAGACAGTTTTGTGCAGCCAGCATGGGGGTAAGACAGTTTAGTTGTATGGATACATGCTGCCCCATGACAGTTGAACGCAGGGGCAGAAAATAGTCCCTGGCCCATATTTTTTCCTAGTACTGATGTAGCCTTGGCAGATTTATCAGTCACCAAAGGCATCATTACTAGTTTGGTCTAATGACACTACCACTCTTCTTCTCCCTACCATATTCACCTGGCAAGTGAATACTCAACATTTAACAGCAAGGTCTTGGAGGGATTTAAAGACAGAGACTGTGACTGATAACGAAGATTTGTTCAGGAAGATAGAGAAAGAAACGTTTTCATCTGAATGACATCAGAGATCAGGATGAGTTTCAGAGTTTCCGGTCAAACTTTTAATACTGGTCTTCCCCCAGTTAAACATACTTCACTTGGAAATGATGCACCAAGCTTTGGAAGTACAATAAACAGAGATAGAGACTGACTTTCTGCTTTCATTTATGTAAAAATCTGTTTAATAAATCAAGGAGGCTTAGTCACATCATAACCTGCACTTCATCATAGATCACTCCATGAATCACTGACATGTAGGCACTATTCACTGAATAAAGAGAGAGTTCTTCTTCTTTGAGTCATGCTTTATTTGATCTGGTTCTTATTCTAATAAAGTATTTGAAAACTACTTGAAGTACTACATGGTTTTGGGTATCATGTGAGATCATTGATAGAACCACAGAATGGTTTGGGTTGGAAGGCACCTTAAAGATCATCTGGTTCCAACCCCCCTGCCATTGGCAAGGACACCTTCCATTAGACCAGGTTGCTCAAAGCTTTATCCAGCCTGGCCTTGAACACTTCCAGGGACGGGACAGATCAACTTCTCCAAATTAATGGAAAGCAAGGTTGGAACTTCTCTCCAGCTGTATGCTGGCTTTGTTTAACAGGATCCCACAGGAGCATAATTTCTGCTGAATTAAGATTTCCTGAGTTTGTTTATAGTCCAGAAATTTCATTTAACACTGTACTGAAGAGACAGTGTGACTGTTACTGAAAATAGTATTGTCCATTGTCAAGGATTTCAGAAGTAGACTGTCTTCTACTGTCATTTTCTCTTTGAAATCTCACTGAATTCATCCAGTTACTACAACAATATTATTATAGGCTATGAATATTCAACCATTCAGCAATTTGAAATAAATCTGTGTATACCATAAAAAATTACCTGAAATATTGCAGACCTCTTCAACAACATTCCAAACACTCTCACATCCATTTGCAGCATTTATACATTGCTCCCTTAACTGCAGACACTCAGTAGTCTGGGCAGTAGATATACTTGTGAAGTACATGAACAAGACTGTAAAAACAGAATATAGTGACTATTTAATACAATAGATATTGTACTGGCTTTTTTTTAAATTAACACTTAGATTAGAGCAATATAAGTTACTGTAGTTTATTTATAGATTTAAATTTTCTACCAAGACATTTTTTAACAGAATAAAACTTTTCCCCAGTTTCACAATAGGAAAATAAATTTAAATTGTAAATTCTCAGAGTTGTAGTGTGGCCTATTTTGCATTGTTTTTCCCCCAGTATTGTAACATCAACCACAACTATATATGACATCAGTCCGTAGATATACAGAAATAAATGCAGTTCTGAATATATAATAAATTTTAGGAAGGAAGACAGTATAAAATTCAAAGGAAGTAACATTTTATTTGGACTACAATTTCATCAAGCTAAAGACTAGGGAGGAACTCTTATGATTAGACCATATGAAAGAGATTTGACAGCTACACAACTCAGATAACAAATGAGATTTTATTTCATAATACACTACTCTTCATACTCCTTTGTCTTACTTCACAGATTCATAATTTCTTGAAAGCAAACCTCACATTCATGTCTTCATCTGCTTCCCTGAGTGCGCTGAACCTAAAGGCCACACTAATTGCATTTAAAAGTTTGAAACTGAAGACTGATACGGAGGTTTCACGATAAAGAATTTTAAATCAGCACCACCTCCAGCTTATCAGTAGAAAATTAAATTGTCTTGCTAAGAAAAGACAAATCAGTTGGGGTTTAGCTCTTTCATCAGCATTCCAGTGGTAACACAACCTCTAATTTGTAACCATGTGTCTTAATTTTCTATAAAATTGTTTCAGACACTGATTTCAGGCCTTATCAAGCTAGCTGCTGAACACCCAATAGGAGTGTTTTCCTTAGGTATTGAAGGACACAGCATCTCCCAGAACAATTCTCCTTTTTTTCCTTATGTTCAGGTAAGTTCATATGGGATTTGAAGAATTTCCGGCATTCTTTAACTCCTTAAACATCATCTACAAGAGGAATGGTGAACTATTCCCTCAGGACTTGTCCAGACCCTAACCAGAGAAATTAAATGTTTCCAATAATACATTTGAGAAATAAGAAATGAAATATCAAACATCACTCTTAATAATCTTAAAGACCTACTACTGTTTAGAGGTGATGCCATCCTTTCTGGAATTGATGCTTACCTGTGATATAATAGTGCTGCCATAGGGAACACTTTCTGGAAGCATGTAGATAAAGATGAAGCAACATTTAATACTTTATAACTGACAGGTGTGATAGCATCTAGCGTGCCTCAGAGACACAGAAGAGGCTACATGTGCTTATCGTAAGAAGGTGAATAAAGCTGGTGCTAATCCCTCCACAGTTGTGCATATTCCTGCCAGTTCTCAGATCTATGCAGGGTTCGTTGTGAGACCAGTGATTTCCAGCCTGGAACACTCTTTTAGGCTGCTTTTGTCAGTCAACCTAGGAAACTGATCAATAGAAACAGCTCCTGCCCCTTGACATTGAGGAATGTGCAGCTGACCCATCCAAAGGGACAATTTGGCTCATTATGACAACATTTTAGTCCCAGGACTGTCTCCAGAATTTCTGATTGTGAAATCACTCACTATTTATTCAGAAGACAGAGAAAAATAGGCTGCCATATACCTTACAGCGGAAAATGATTATTTGTATAAGACAATGCAAAATTACCAACTCAGAAACTTGTTCAGAAAGTTTATTTTACTGCATGACCATTTACCTATTTTGTAGCTACTAGCACAACGGAAGATTTAAGCATCTGGATCTGCAGCAAAAAGACCCTGTGCTGTCTCATGTTAAGACAGTTTTTCAGAACCAGTGCCTGAAAATGAATAGTTGAAGTAGGACTGATTAAAAAGCCAATTAGCAGCTCCTGCTCCTTTGTAAGGATTATTTCAGAGTGTGTTTATTTTGAGCCTACCTGGAAACTGTGCCCACAGAAAGGAGATGCTGTTGCAAAATAAAGAGCCGAGTGGCATAATCTATGATTGAAGATAATTCAGTCTAAGAAAGGGCTTCTCCAGATCTAATGACACATTATGGATGGGTCTTTTGTTTCCTCAGCAGTGCACAGGGGGCACACAGTGGCAATCCTTCATGAAACAAACTGGCCTATATGATTTTATAATCCAGTGCACTGTAGCTTACACAATTGCTTAAATTGGCATCTACTGCTTTAGTCATTCACTTTAGTGTTTGGCATCCTCAGCAACTGTTTTCTACTAAGAATAGTTCAGGACATCTAAGAGTTAGTTTGTAGCTAAAACTTTCAGAGGGATGCTTTGTAATATGAAGATACATATATTTAATATCTGTAAGCATCTGTATTTTTGTACAGGTATCTATTGATTCACTGTGTAGGTGTAAAATTCCCTGTTCTGCAGAATCTGGTGTCTAAAGTGAAAAGAGGTAAACCAAGGACGCTTTAGCACCTTCACTTTGCAGACAGGGAACTGAGGGACAGAAGAATTACAGAGTCTCTCCCAAGACTGCAGAACTATTATCTGGAAGATAATAATGGGAAATCAAGCTGTGCTTTCTAGCCAAGTGCAAGAGCAACAAAATAGCTGGCTCCAAAGGAGAAAGACAAACTATAGTTGAATATATTTTGAATACAGCTGAAAAGTGATAAAGGACAATTTAATTCTAACAAAACCTGGGGCAGAACTGCCTACAGAATGTTTTTAACAGTGGAACGTGAGTTTAGAGTAGTGGGATGTTGGAAAGAGAAGCAGCATGGATACAATATGTAGAGAGGGGAAAAGGAGGAAAGAAATTAAAATACATTTGTCTCCTCTACCGATTCCTTCTGCATCAGCTTGGTTGATTTTCCGTTTTTCCCCCTCCAGACCCAAAGGGAAATGTCAATAGCTTTCGGGGTAGCACTGCCAGCACTAAGCGCTCCCCTCTTAGCAAACGAGTGGCTGTCTGTTTAGGCGGGACATCCCGTTTGT
>NW_010230251.1:5525-8073 GCF_000690775.1 Eurypyga helias | reverse complement strand
TGGTGTGCTTTGCAATGCATTACAGCAATTTCCAGAGGATATTTAATGGCTTCCAATAACTTCAATATTCCTTCTTTATATTTGATTTCACTTCCTCGGGCAGATAATAAACTTCTTTCTTTCCATATTTCTTCCTGGGCATGTAATACTCCAAAGGCATACTTAGAATCTGTCCATACATTGGCACGTTTATTTTTACTTAGTTGTAGTGCTTGAGTCAGGACTATAAATTCTGCTTTCTGGGGTGAAGTGCAGTCAGGCAGGGCTCTGGATTCTGCCATTCAATCTGTAGTTGTTATCGCATACCCAGACATCCTTTTGCCTTTCAGGACAAAGCTGCTCCCATCAGTATATAATTCCAGGTCTGGGTCAGGCAACGGAGTGTCTCTTAGGTCTGATCAGCTGGAGTACACTTCCTCAATGGTCTGAAGGCAATCATGTATAGGGTTTCCTTCTTCTGTTTTAGCAGACAGAAACATAGCTGGATTCACCAAATTAGTTGTTTTGAGTTTTACATCATTCTCTTCCAACAATATGGCCTGATATTTCAACATTCGGCTGGGGGACAACCAATGTCTGCCTTTTTGTTCCAAAAGTATAGTCACCATATGTAGAACATATACAGTCATCTTCTTTCCAAGGGTAAACTTATGAGCTTCTTCGATTAGCAGGACAGTTGCAGCCACAGCTTGTAAGCATCCTGACCATCTTTTGCTTACTGGGTCCAATTGTTTAGACAAGTACACCACCAGTCTCTTAAATTCACTCAGCTTCTGAGATAACACTCTTAGGGCTATGGCCTGTTTCCTGTGTGTGTGTACAAAAGGTTTCTCCAAATTAGGCAGCCCCAATGCTGATGCTTTCATCAATGCACTTTTCAATGGTAGGTATGAATTTCGCTCATCAGAGTCCATTGTAAAGAGTGCAGAGGTTTTTAACAGCTCATATACTGGTTTAACAAGAAGTCGGTAATTATTAATCCACAGACTACACTATCTGGTCATTCCTAGAAAAGTCCTCAATTCTCGGGCAGTGACTGGTTCAGGAAGATGATGTATTGGGGTTTTTTTCACTCTTGACTGAGCTGACACTGCCCTTTCAATATTTCAAATTCTAGGTAGCTTACTTGTTGCTCAGCAACCTGCACCTTTTCCTTTGAAACACAGTATCCACTCATTCCAAGGTAATCGAGTAACTTGGTAGTTAGATTTAAACATTCTTCGTGGGTTTCTGTGGTTATCAGTATATCATCCACATACTGTAGCATTATTCCTTCCTTGTTTTCTGCCCTTCACACCTCCAATTTCTTGGCCAATAGATTTCCAAAAATTGTTGGGCTGTTTTTAAATCCTTGTGGGAGAACAGTCCAAGTTAACTGCATTTTGCGACCAGTCTCATGATTTTCCCATTCCAAGGCAAATAACTCCTGGCCTTCTTCGCTTAGAGCAATGCAGAAAAAGGCATCTTTTAAGTCTAACACAGAGAAAGTCCCGGGGTCATCAGAAAGTGTAGTAAACAATGTGTTAAGGATTTGCACTACTGAATGTATGTCCTGAACAATCTGTTTAACTGCCTTCAGGTCCTGAACTAGTCCATATAATTCTCCATATTATATGCAGACTCACATTTTTTCAGGATCCAAAATAATAAAAAAAATTGTATAATTAGTAACAGTCCTACCTTACCTTCTGCCTGGGTGGAGTATTGTTTAATTCTCACTGGGAACGATCCAGGTTTGAGGTCAATCACAATGGGTCTTGCCTTTTTTGATTTCCCTGGAACCTTCCCAGCCCATACTATAGGAGCTACCACATCCTCTGCTTTGAGTGGGATGACATCAGGAGTGGAAATCAGACTGAAACCTGGACATATTTAGATTTCAGTACTAAAGCCTCAACTTCACCATTATGAAATTTAATTTCACTGTCTAATTTCTCTAGCAAATCCCTTCCAGTTCAAAGCTGAGGTGAACTTGGCAGGTATAGCAATTGGTGTGTTACCCATTGCTTCCCCGTTTTAAATGGTTTGAAAAAACAGCTGTAGCTCGGGTTTCCCTGTTGCACCCAAAATTCTCACTGTATCATAACCTATAGGATAATTATTAGTATTCAGAACAGAAAACGATGCCCCAGTATCTATTAAACACTCTCTCAGTTCCTTCCCCCAGTTTAAATGCAGACCGGGGTTCTGCTGGGGAAGATTTCCCCAGACTTCATCACTCAACCAACTCCTTAACACTGGATTGTCAACGTTACCATTCCTCATCTGAGGACGTTCTCTTTTCCAGTGTCCCTCTTTTGTACAGTATGCACATTGATTCTCTCCCAGCAGGGACCTGACTCCTTGTCCCTTCCTCTACCACCCCCTTGAATTATTCCTTGTCCGCGACCAACTCCTTGTCCTATCAAATCCTCTTTCCTTGTATTTCCCCCCAGGCACATTACCAAGACTTTTCCAATGTTTTAAAATACATCCTAGCGGCGATCTCTGAGGAATATTACTGAGGGTCGATGTTCTTGTTCCCATCTTAAACACAAGAAAACCAAAC